>NC_090221.1:13700544-13753044 GCF_024489055.1 Chanodichthys erythropterus | reverse complement strand
CAGGATCAATGAACTCAGCAAGTTTTCCTAACCAGAGAATTTAATGGCTAAACAATGAAAGTGTGGGGACTTTGTCCAGTCAGCCCACAGACTGTACTCTCAGCATGAGGGGGAGACAGCAATGGATACCTGGGGGTATGTGTAACTCTCCCTGTCCAAGTAAAAAGCAGAAATGTATGTTCCACAAGTCCTTCGGATCGTTTCCACAACCCTGGAACAACCCTGCCTTGACTGTAAGGCCCCAAATAAATAAACACATAAACAAACAAACAAATTGATACATAATGTACATTAGCCTTTAAAATAGTGCCTTTTACACTCTCTCTTTCTGTTTTCCTGTCCCACCTCCCTTTCTTTTCTCTGTGAAAGATGACAGATTTGTGGCTGAAGTGAATGTGTAACAGCACTCCCACTCGTGTACTGGCATTAGTTCCTCTAAAGCCTGAAGTGGTGTGTGTGTGTGTGTGTTGTGCATCAAAGGCAGGGAAAAGAAGTAGTGGAAATGAGAAAGAGCACAAGAGAATGAGAATATAAGAGAAAGTGAGTGAATGAGAAGAAGAGAGAATTGTCACTGGAATCTTTTCTGTTAGGGCCATCTCCATCTGATCCAGCTCTAATAGAAGAAGAGGAAAGGAAGAAGAAGAGAAAAACAAACAAAAACAAGAACACACACACTCACACACAAAACCTGACCCTGATGTCCTTCAGACACAATAACTGAGAATAATGAAAATGGTATGTCTTTTGTTGCATTCTTAGCGCTGACTGACACAAGTATATCTATTATTATTGCTCAACTAAGCAATGAGAGTATATGAGACAGTTTTGCCTGCCAGACTATGGATAGATAGACAAACAGACAGACAGACAGACAAACAGACACCTGTTTACACCTGGTATTAAAGGGTTAGTTCAACCAAAAATTAAATGTCTGTCATTAATTACTCACCCTCATATCGTTCCAAACCTGCAAGACCTTTGTTCATCTTTGGAACAAAAATTAAGATATTTTTGATGAAATTAGTTTTTTTTTTTTTTTTATACTCAATAGAAAGCAACAAAATTACACATTCACTGATCACATTCAAAGTCCAGAAAAGTAGTAAACACATTGTTAAAGTTGTCCACGTGACTACAAAAACAAAGCAAAAATAACAACTTCGTTCAACAAATCTGTCTCTACCCTGTCAGACTGTCAATCCTCCAGTAGCTCCCTCAGATCATCTGGCTGCCTGTTTCTTCAGGTCCCCACCACTAGGCTCCATGGGGGACCGAGCTTTCTGCTGAAAAGCGCTTTATAAATAAAATCTATTATTATTATTATTATACGGAGTTGATGCAGTGAACACAGTTCAGTGCTTCAGTGTTTACATCCAAACACCGGCTCACATGAACAGCGTCGGCCAATGCTGAGCCGGCATTCGGACATAGAACTTGGAAGCGCTGAACATAAATAGCATAGGAGAATGACAGAGGAGAGACAAATTTGTTAAATAAGGTCGCTATTTTTGTTTTGTTTTTGCGCACAAAAAGTGTTTTTCGTCACTTCATAACATTAACGTTGAACCACTTGTGTTCCGAAGATGAACGAAGATCTCATGGGTTTGGAACGAGGGTGAGAAACAGAAATGAGTGACAGAAATTTCATTTTTGGGTGGACTAACCCTTTAAGTTTCGTTTTGGTCGATCAGATCACAAGTGGATGATGCTAAATACAAGTGTAAAAGGGGTCTGAAATGTTTTGAGCTTGTCTACTTTCGACAACTTCCGGACTGGATTGTGTTCATGGCGTTCATGTGGTCAAAAGTGTTCGAACAGCTGCAAAAGACCACCTTTTCTTTGCCTACTGATGCAATGAACATTATGGGAAGCAAGTTAGCCAGACGATATTTAAACTTTGTCTGAAGTTTGGTTTGAAGATGAAAAACATACTAAGCACGATGTTCTTTAAACATTTCTGTGTTCATCGTGGTCTTGCGGCTGTCAGAGCAGAAACAAAAGCTGATGCTCTCTGTCTGTTTTCCGTAGTCTCTGGTCACGTTCATATGCAAATTGCACACAGTTATTTTGCCTATTAAATTAAAAGTTCCAAAGAAGCCCATACATGTACCTACCCATAGACCCTCCCCTCCAAGAGATCAGGACAGAAGTGGTTGAAAGTGGACAAAAAGAGGCGGATTCAAACAGCAGGTGTAAACTAGTATGTGTATGTGCTCACAGATGGGCAATCACGCCCAACAACCTAAAATCATTACAGAGAACTTTGCAACAGCAACTACTGGAAATGTAAACATCTAGTTATATCTCTATTATCTCTTTTAAACCAACATTCAGATAGTGTGGCTCAAAATATGTTCTGTAGCACTGTAGCGAGACTCAGAGCTTCATTTTGTTCTATTCACAAATTCAAATTGCATTGATGTATTCAATTGGAATCCAAGTACTCTTCCGGTTAGGATGAAAACAAGCATGGGTAGGACACATAGTCAGGTGGCTGGTTATTTTAGCATTTGCTATGAATATTTCATGAAGTGTGATATTGTATATCTAAGGTGCTCTCCTCTCCAAGACAAAGAAGCCAACATTTCCAAAGAAGAATAAAATTGCATTCTCATGCTGGTTTCATCAATCAGAGTCCAAAGAGTTGCAGACACTCCTGAGAACACACACACACTTACATTAGAGATTCAAGATGGGGACAAGAGAGTGGCAGTTTAACCCTCTGGAGTCTGAGGCTGATTTTGGGCCCTGGAGAAGTTTTGACATGCCCTGACATTTGTGCTTTTATCAGTTGGTTATAAACATATTAATGACAAAAGTGTCATTACACTGTATTCAGCACAAACTAGGCTACCATAATATGTGAGGAACATGTATGTACATGTTTGTGTTTTTAAAGGAATAATGTTTATGCGTGGTTATTGAAAAAACAAAAAAAAAAGTAACTGAAACAATACCTCAAAATGCATACTAAATGTTTTTTCACAAGACTTTTGAGAATTGTATATTTTAGTGTAGAGTTTTTGCTTCAAAATGATGTGGAAATGATCCTCCCTACTCTGACACATAAAACATTGTATTGATTTTAAATTTCTAAGACACTTTTTGTTTAGGTAGGCCATATGCGAAGAGGTGTGACTCTTCATGAATAATGAAGTGATTTACACCTGGGGAGATTAAGACCCTGCCCCTAATGAGCCGCATAATGAGCCATTCAGTCAGGAATGTGACTGAGTCAACTAAGAAAATGCAAAGACAAGACATATCATTGTTTTTTTTCTTTTTTATTTAAAATAAAGTTAACAATATAATCCACATATAAACTAGGGTCAAAGGCACATTTTTTGTGTACAGGCAAATAAAGGTAAGGTTTATAAAAAAAAGCCCACTTTTACACCCTATACATAACCTGCTTGATCACATATAGATAATCTTTGCAGCCCAATGGTCAGTGAGAGGTGGTGAACAGAGAATCTGAACAGTCACACATCTGTGTGCCATCACATGCCTGGCATTTCCAAGGTGTGTCTTGCCTTTTACCAAGCTGTACTTTGCAAAGCATGCAGTTCCGACGACCAGCGGTGGCATTATTCCTTGCATCTGATGTCAGCTCTGCTCCTGGAACCGGTACATGGTCACTTTTGGTCTGTTTTGGAGCTGCTTTCTGTGACGACACACCACAGAGCTCTGCAAATATATTATCATCAAATATGAATCTTATGAATATTATCATCAAATATTATCATCAAATATGATGATTTGCTACTTATGAAACATTTCTGAACAATTGTAAACAATAAATGTTTCTTGAGCTGCAAATCATCATATTAGAATGATTTCTGAAGGATCATGCGACACTGAAGACTGGAGTAATGATGCTGGACATCACAAGAATAAACGACTTTGTGAAATATATTCAAATAGAAAACAGTTATTTTAAATTGTAATAATATTTCACAATATTACTGTTTTTACTGTATTTTTAATTGAATAAATGCAGCCTTGGTGAGCAGACGAAACTTATTTTAAAAACATGAAAAATCTTACAGATTTCAATATAGGCCTACCATATAGTGGGTAAAAGTGTACTTACTCTTTCTCATTTCCGCCTGTGTTGCTGCGTGCCCTCCTAGTGGGAATTGCAGGTGAATGTGAGAGTGATGGATCCACATTCCTAAAAAAAAAAAATTGTCAAAAAAAAACTGTTATTATTAGCATATAAGATAATACTCTCATACCATTAGCTATGCATAACTGACAGGAAAGTAACAGGTATACAAGCATGCTGTATATGTCTGTCAATTGGCCATTACTGGACAAAGTGTGCAAATGTGTAAACGTTTACATTTTGCTATATCAGTTTGCACATATAGTGGGTAAACGTGTACTTACTCTTTCTCATTTCCGCCTGTGTTGCTGCGTGCCCTCCTAGTGGGAATTGCAGGTGAATGTGAGAGTGATGGATCCACATTCCTAAAAAAAAATGTCAAAAAAAAAAACTGTTATTATTAGCATATAAAATAATACTCTCATACCATTAGCTATGCATAACTGACAGGAAAGTAACAGGTATACAAGCATGCTGTATATGTCTGTCAATTGGCCATTACCGGACAAAGTGTGCGAATGTGTAAACGTTTACAGTCTGCTATATCAGTTAGCACATTTAGCAAATAGCAACATGTTCGCGCATTTCACAACCAAGCATATTTTAGCACATTCACGCCTATCATATACGTTACTTAGATACGCTATATATATATATTTATAGATAGATGTAAATATAAGGCAAATATAGATGTACGCTTATATATAAAAAAAAACACGTCAAATAATAACAGTATAACAACACCAAAGCATTCTATTTAAAAGCATATTTATTAGAAAGAGTTAAATAAATATATATATATATATATATATATATATATATATATATATATATATATAGATGTAAATATAAGGCAAATATAGATGTACGCTTATATAAATAATTTAAGTAGGCCCTATATCAACAGAAAAGCATTCTATTTATAAGCGTTTTTATGAGATAACGTTATATATATATAGTTATATAGATAGATGTAAATATAAGGCAAATATATATGTACGCTTATATAGAAAAAAACACGTCAAATAATTTAAGTAAAACTAAATCACTTACTCATCAGAAACTGTATCTTCAGCTGGATCAAGTCGCTCTTCAAAATGCAGACGTTCATCGTCAGAGTCGTGTTCTTCTTCCGAGGAAAGAGTGAACTTCCTCACTGTCCAGGACCATCTGAAGAGCCTGCTTACCTGTGTAGTGTGCCATCTTCCAAACGCGAAGGAAAGCGAATGAATCTGATGAAACTTGATGCTTTTTAAGACGCTGTTAGGGGCGTTTACAGTTTGCATAAATCGCCTCAGCACATTATCTTATGAATAGAGCGCTCTGCGCGTGGGCGGGCACACATTAAAGATAATTAGGTCAGACAGGAGAAACAGTACCTCTCTTTACTTTTATACTGATTACATAAAGGGAGAATATTTGTTTTAGAATTTATTTGTTTTGTTTAAAAGTAGACACTTAAAGCTTTCCAAAGACATCTCTCTCATGTCCATGTAGCATGTATAAGCCATCTATTTTAGTTACTTTTAGTGACGTTTTAGAACGATGTTTGCAGAGACGGAGACGGCAGGACAGCACACCCTGTATATTTTATTTATTTTTAAAAAGCACAAAGTTTTATTTTGATTGTGAGTGTACACAAAAAAAAGAAGACATTCTATAGTTTCAATTGATATATTACTTATGTCTCTATGACAAAAAATGACGGAGTATTTTAAGTCTGTTTTGCTGCAATGTGAAAAAAAAACTGCAAAACGCGCCGGCGCGTTTTTAGACCTCAGAGTGTTAAGAGAGACAGAGTTGCTATAGACAACTCAAGTTGGTATAGACAAACAAGACAGAGGGGAGGGGTACAGACAAACATTTTTGTTGTTGTTGTTGTTGTTGTTTTGTTTTGTTTTTGTTTTTTAAATAAATAAATTACTGACCACTGGTTTTGATTTACATGTGGGGAAAGAACAAACAAACAAATCAGACTTTGGTCCCTTAATAACATAATGGTTTTATAGGGTGGTCTATCTGGCTTTGCGTTTGGTGAGGAAGAGGCAGACACAAATAAAATGTTGTCCTTTTTCCTGTTATCCTCCTATGTGTTTACGGTACAACTGATATCAGAGGAATCGGGTTGAATCCATTATCAAAAAACAGCATCTTCTAAACCTGTTGCAGGAAGAGCAAATACTGCAGAATGCTGCTTGAAAATACAAGAGGATAAGAGGAATTTTAAAGTTGACATGATATGTAGGAACAAGAAAACAAACAAACAGAAGAGAACAGAAGAAAAGTGTCAGTCAAAGCCTGACAACATTGTGGCTATAGATTCAGCAGCCTTAACTGCTTTCAGTAGAGAGAAAGTCTAGTATGGAGAAACAAAACCAAAAAAAAAAAAATAATAATAATAATAATAAATAATAAAAAAGACAATTCTTTAGAGACAAATGCAACTTCTTTGGAAGGAAGAACAAAAAAAAAAAAAAAAAAAAAACAGATCTGGAGGCTCTTGGCTGGGTGTTAGGGGACACAGATGATATGGAATGCTGATAACTTACACAGATTCTGAGCTGTCTTGGCATCCAGAATTCGCAGCTCTTTCGCTTTTTTCTTGAATTGTGTCATCCTGTCATCTGTTTCTTCCACGTCCTTTTTAACTGAAAGCAAAGAGACAGAACCAGAGGGTAACTATTAATTATCAAGACCAGTAAATGCATCTGCTCAATTTTTCGGGAAAAAGAGAAAATGAGAAGACGTTCAAATATTTAGAGCTTACCAAATTTGATACATCAAGCATAAACAGAATGACTGCATGAACTATGATGACAGGAAAAATAACTACATTTGTATATTTACTTAAGAAAATACCCATGCAAAGCTTTCAACCACAGTTTTAATGTGTTCTGTGAGGATACCAGGTGTACTGAGTGGTTCTTAGCTTATTTTTATGTGTGTTCTGGGTGGTTCCTAGGTGCTTGCTTAATTTCACCAATAAATAAATAAATAAATAAATAATCATGTTTCTGTGATAAGAGACATGTGAGTAAGTGTTAACAATTCACAGATTAAATACTTCCAAGTTGTAAGTAAGAGGAAAAGTGGTAGTAGTAAAGAACCACTAATAAAAAATAACAAGACCTAAACAAACATTGTTTCAGATGAACCGGGCTGTTTTATATTAGATACAGTCTTGTCATATAGCTAACCAAAACGAAAAGCATGACTTCTGTGCTTTGGACCACACTTTTTATGAGCTCCTGATGTAGCAATAAAAAATGACATATACTCCTCTCTATAGGGTAATTATGCATATGGCACCTCGATAACACTTCCTAGGTGGAAAGCATAAGGACACAGAAACTCTAGATCATGGCAGATGCGTCATGATTAAACCAAGACACTGATGCATGTCAGACTTCCCTTTTATATCATGACATAAAAAAGAAGAAAAAAAAAAAAAAACTGAGGAAGGGAGGGATGAGAAGAGAAAAAGGAGGTAGGAGAAAATGGAAAGGGATAGAGAGAAACAGGTGAGATAGAAAAAAAACATGCAGAGAGACAGACGTCTAGAGTCGACGTGCTAAAGAGACCATCGGCACGTGACTGTGGCACCGCTCCATATATTGAAGGAAGATTTTGCGGGCCTTCTATTGACAAACACAGGGCCTGCTCTGTCAACAGCAAAGAACTATGGAGATAATTGTGTTATTTCCGTAATCCTAAGGAGCAGGAGGAAAGGCAACTTGGAACAGCCCCAAACCAACATTAATGCTGTGCGTGAGGTCTGCTTGAAGAGAGCCTCTCCCTGAGTGACATAATATGTCAGCAAAATCCTCAGCCAAACCATTGTCACAGTCAACTACCAACTAACTAAATTAGTGAGCAATCAAGGCCGTAGCTCTGGGACCCACCTGGGGGAGAGAGAGAGACAGAGAGAGAGAAAGATTCTGGGTAATACTCAGGTGAAAACAAAGACAGAAGAAGTCTAGGTTTGGCAGATTGCTTGTGGGAGTAGGAGCGCACCTCAGCGCTAATCATCACAACTCCGCTATTTATTTAAGCCCAAGATGGAGATCTCCCAGGAAATCACATACAAACAAGCCTCTCCCAAGAAATATGCACATGTGAAGGAGCTATCAAAGCAAGAGCATCTCCTAAGCAGGTGGATTTGCTGCTGGCTACAGGCCCTCTGCTGTTGTATCAATAGGACTGTGGTACTGATGCATGTCTGTTTTGTATTGAAAGTGACGGTGACTGAGTATACTAAGAGAGTTTGATCTTCTGGAAGTTTAATTTATTTATTTAATTATGGTACTAAAAGCTCAGGTGTGCTCAGACGGAATGGATACCAAGTAATTAATTTGTGCGAGCATCTTATCACCTTGACAGGTAACAGGACTTGCAGTTCCAAAAAGTTATTAATTGTAAATATAATTAAATAAATTTCACAAGCTGATCACAGAATTGTGGATTTATGGTCTACTCTAGAAGATGGAAGTTTTAATGTGACTTTTACTACAAACTTTCTGTGCTTTCCTGCTGGTATAGGGTGTCTCAAATATGTCTCACAATGATGACACCATGGGTCTATACCAGGGATTTGCACAATTCAGAATTTATGTGAGAATTTCTTTGAGAATTCCAGTTCGATAGATAGATGTTATTGCAAATCTGTGTCCAGGATAGGTCAAACTAAAGGCTCACAATGAATGAATGGAGCAATAAGAACGTCATCTGAGACTTTGTTATTTCTGTCTACTACTGACTTTAGCAAGTTGTATGGAAGAAAGTAACCAAAATACACTTTTTGTACAAGCAAGCAGTAGGCGGCCGACTTGAAGGTATTGATTAACCATGGAATCCTTTGACTAAGATCAGACTGGTGAGTTTGTGACCGTGAAATCCATGACCTGGCCAGCATGAAACTCATGAAAGTTCGCATGAAAGTGCGAAATCTGGTCCCTAATTAAACAAATAATTAAAAGTATGGGATACCTAAAATAGTCAAATATCTAAATTAATACTAGATAGATAGATAGATAGATAGATAGATAGATAGATAGATAGATAGATAGATAGATAGATAGATAGATAGATAGATAGATAGATAGATAGATAGATAGATAGATAGATAGATAGATAGATAGATAGATAGACTTAAATCTGAGAAACATGAAGACCACAGAAAATGAAATATCAGAAAACGGGTCTTCTGAAGGATTTTATTTTTTTTAAGGGAAGGGCTGCAGGTGAGGGAACAGCTTTCAGCCATATTGTGGAGCTTAAGATACCCCCACCACCCCCTTAGGCGCATTGTCACACCCTTCCACCAGCTGGCTCTCCCACCTGGATAGCCCACGCTCTCAGCAGGATGTTCTCAACACATCCTCAGGCTCTTCAGCTGTTAGAGATCCGAAGCCCGCCAGGCCTGCGCCTCCTCAGTCCGAGCGGTGCTGGATTATTGAGAAACAGACACAGCTCATCCCATCGCTACTTCCACTTAAGGCGGAAAAGGTGGGCAGTTTGGGAGGCTTTGCTTTATATCTGCAGTTGGCCTGCTGATTCAATTATACTCCACCCTGAATATTTCTGACAGAGCTTTTCGTCTGCTGGCTTGCTTTTTTTTTTTTTTTTTTTTTTTTTTTTTGAAATGCAATTAACACCACAGATGAATATTAAGAAACAAAGATCTTAACTGCTTCCCTAAAACACCATAATGAAGTGCTAGAAAAATAAAGTTTATTTTGATGTGGATGAAAACTTTTCGGTTAGTTTTGTGTTTAATACAGCAAAAAAGTAAGCGGGTGTTGCAGAGTTAAAAGAATACAGGTGGTGTCTGTGAATAATGAAAACATTTATATAAAGAAATTAAAGATGCAAAACATGTTGCATACATGTAGGACATTAATAACATGAATGAATATAGGAAAATGTTTAAAAAAAAAAAAAAATAAGTGGCCCAGTCATTGATGAAGAAGAAGCCAGGTGTTTTTTGTTATAAACTAAATGTGAAGTACTTATTATGTGCGGGGTGTTTCAGCGCAATAAAAACAGCAGTATTTCAGAGTGATACTTCAGTAATGTTATCCATTAGAACGAAAACACAAAGTCAAGAGGTATTCATGGTGAAGGTGGTTTCAAAATGTTAGTAAAACATTAGCAGTACATGATTATTCCTGCCAACGTAATCACATGCATGTGTGTTGGGTCCACAGACATTGTTATATGTAGGGATGAGAGAATAGCTCTTGGCAGCAAAGACGGGTGAAATGCAATAGCAATAATAGAACTTACAATAAGAAAAGCAATAAAAAAAAGCAACAGAAAAACATACTCAAGTTCACACAAGCCCTTTCTGTGATTTTTGGACAGAGGGCAGCCCATGGGAGCTCCTCATTTCCAAAGTTCTTCACATTTGGGCGTAGAGATTGTTTACTGGACTTGAATCCTTCTGCTGGGAGCCGTCCATGTGATATCTCCCCCCAGGCAGCAAAAGCCTTGAGCATTAGCAAGCTAAACACTACCACATGTTCGCTTCCGGACCAAAATGATCCACCCAAGAGCAGTAATGGAGACATAAAGCTAGAGATGGTGAATGGAGGACTGAAAACACTGATGACAGGTCGTCTTAAAATGTGTTCAATGTCCCGGCAACGCATCAGATGAAGTAGACAATGTGGAGTCTGACTCTCCACTGGGAAGTGCATTGTCGGAATGCACAATCTGTCTAGAATAATCTAACACATCTACATCCGCAAAACTGACTGTCCAAACTTGAACAATGCCACTCACAATATGAGACAAATTCTTTAAGGAATTAAATCAAGCCTGAGTAAAAAAAAAAAAAAAAAAAAAAAATCTTCAACAATTAGAAAAGTAAAAAGGAAAGTTAACACAAAAATGGAAATTCTGTCATCATTTACTCAAACCCACGCTGTTCCCAAACAAAGAACAACAGTGTTTGAGCTATTTTTTGCACAAAGTCAGTGTGGCCAAGGAAAAAAAAAAAATGCCACTTTCATTGTTTGGACCAAATTTTTTTCTTTTTATTTTTTTTTTTATTAATATATTGGCCACAGAAGTAAATCAGTCGTACAGGTTTCAGAATTACATGGAGTCATGGAGTGTAAATGGCAGATTTTGTAATTTCTCCACATCTTCAGCCAGATCTACAAGGCATCCAACCACACAGTTGAGGTTTGAAAACACTGTTTTATTGGAGAATTACAGCTGTGACTTTTTTTCAGTGACTAAGGCTAAAGAGAGGTCTCTTTCTCAACCCCACAACCAATTTATTGCCTGGATACAAGCCCACCACACCGTTCCCACCATCTAGCCTCTTGAATGCATGCTCACACTCTCAAAAAAAAGAAATCCTTTAGGGACAAACCTGAAACGGTTTCTTTTTCTTTCATCCAAGTGAACCTGCATTGATCGGATAAGGGCGATCAATAAGGAAAAAACGCACACAAATTGAATCTGAGAGCAGCATAACGAAGATTCTGGCATTGAGAGTTTAACATACACATTAAATTAGAGGTGGAGATTTTGTGGCGGAACAGCTGAGTACATTATGATGATGCAGTTTGTAAAATTAGCATCTGAAGCTATTCATTTTTATTAGTGAAGCGATTTGAGCTGTTCTAACTCAAGTATCTGTGAGATTGTTGATGTAGAACAGGTCTATGGGCCATAAATACAAGGGAAGCTGTCTGAATGAGTACACTTCAGCCTTTCTCTGACGGCTTTCTGATGCCAGGTTTTTAAGGGGCATCTTTCCAGTAATGACTTACCCCTTTCCTCAGTCTTGACCTCCACAGTGTTGGGGAGCTCAGGCAAAGTTGTCTCACCTCAAGGTGAATAGCACAGAAAAAGAAGAAGAAAAAAAGAAAAAAAAAACAGCTGGGGGAGAAGGCTATGCTCTCCCATCCATGCAATTATCATCATCTTTAACTATAACAAGGGAAAAGGGGGAGGTTAGCGCTAATGATAATTGTGATGGGGCGGCAGGTAAAGCTTGATTCCCTCTGAGGACGATGTGATATGCCTGAGAGACTTTCAAAGCATGACCAGGTGCAGAGGTCACTAATACACTCCAGATTCTCACCCTGGGTTCTCCTAGTCGCCTGTAGAGACTAAGTGGAGAAGAGGCTAGAAAGGTCACAGCCTGACCCAAATAACAGCTAGCTCTCTAACAGTTTCATTATGAGTGAGAGACACACTGAGACTGAGAAACTAACAGCTGGACTTGGATAAGAGCTCAGGAGGATAGCCAAGCCCTGTTCCTCCTCCTCATGTCAGAAAAAAAAAAAAAAAAAAAGGGTTTATAGTGGTCTGTGGTTGTGGGAAACACAAAGTGCAACAATCTGTGAGCAAAAATACGCATGTCATGAAGCATCTGATGGATTTAGGCCAAATGACAAAGCAATGCTGTAACCTCCACTTAATTATCGCAAGTGATTTTTGTGGCATTCTAAGAGGGACTTGCTCAAGCATGGCTTCTTTCATTGGTTTGGAGCTCACTTAGCATGCACATTCATACGGTAATCTGGCAGAGCAGCACTAACAGCTCTCTAATATAGTATGGAGCTGCAGCGTGCAGAGCCGATAATAGGTTATCTCTCATATTAAATTTGTACGATCACATTTGTGTGAAATGAAAACAGGCTCCTATGAAAGACGATGGATCGTACTGACATTACGTCTTATCGCAAGGTCATTTGTGAGAATGCATATCACCTGGATTTAACAAAGAGGGAGTGCCGAAATAATGAGCGGGGGAAATACATCATGTCCTAGAGACGATCTGGGTGGTGTGAACATGAGTAGGTTGTGGTTCTAAGCTGCAGTATTACATTACCAAGACTCAAAAATGTCTTAAATTTCTGGCTAGACAGCTCAAGGGTTCAAAGAGTGTGGGAAGAGTCATTCCTCAGGACTGTTAACTGGCCGCAGAGGGCTTTACAGCCATGCCCTTTGGATTCAGGCCCTCATCCAATGAGCTACGAGAAGAGATGGTTGGTTTAAGGGCTAGTTTGACCAATTACATTTAAACCACCAAACTAACTTTCATTCTATACTAAAAGCACATCCCCAAGGCATATGGCCAACAAATGGCTCATTTCTAGTGTCTAGAAAGAATCTATTGCCTAATACAGCAACAGTCAATCTTGTAATAGTGTGGTTTACTGCATAAAACTCTCACTGACCTTTTCCAGAGTGCATCACTAAAGAAAACAAGGAACTATTTAGTAACATTTTAAAATGACATTCAGTTTGTTAACATTAGTATAATTGTGATATGATATATATCATGAACTAACAAACTTTTTTTCTTTTCTTTTTTTTTTACAGCATTTATTAATTTAGGTTATTGTTAATACATACACTACTGCTCACTGTAAAATAGTAAATATTCATAATGCATTGACTAACAGTAATTTATACTAATATCCATTTTAAATATGCAAAAGTGAATAGTAACTTGCATTCAAATATTGTACTTAGCAGTTTCATGTTATACAGTATGTACACAACATAAAATTGCATAGAACCTCATGGAAATATCTAACAGCTTCTGGTTATATGGCCTTAAAATGTACGGAATATTGTTCACATTTAAGAACAAACTTTTGAATGACAATTTGAACAGTGACATATTACATAAAATGTAACATTATGCAACATGTTTGTTGTGCATGTCCCGTTCTGAATCAAGCTGAGATATAGTTAGTAATACAGAACCTCATGAGCAGGACCACTGCTGGGTACATGGCCTCTTATGACTCCCTGTGGTCAGGGACTGGATGTTGAGGTTGTGTGGTTGTGTTTCTCTTCTCTAAAGGAGATATGTGGTCTTGAGACCAAACGTTATGCTGTGTTGGTAGTTGTAAGTCTGGCTGGGGAGGTTTTTAAAGAATCGCTCTATAATCTGAAGGGTGGGGGGTTGGGGGGGGGGTTGATAGTCATTGGATCAAATACGAACCTGTGGAGGACAGCTTTTTTTTACCCTTTTTTTTTTTTTTTTTTTTACCCTCTTTTTTTTTTCAACATGTGGCCGGGTATTATTCTTTCTATCTTGAAGGTTAACCGATAAGTTGATCCAATTTGTCTGCCATGGTGTGAAGAGGCCTTTGGAAATACTTCACATGTTGTGTGTGCAAATGTCAAAGTTTGCCTGTGGGATAACAATAAAAAATAAAATAATTAAAATGACTTTTCCTTCAAGGCAGCCTGGCACTACGCTTGTTAGTGCGAGAGAGTATTATCTGTCAGAATCAAATCCACAGCAGGTATGAACAGTGTAATTGTAAGTCTCCACAATCCCACCAAAGGCAGTTGCAGTAGAAATTCATGCATTGCCGCTCTTCACAGACCTACGGATTCACTTGTCAACAGTAAACAATTCCTGACAGGCGTTGAATGCTTGTGTGTGGTTTCATTAAGGTTTTCATAGTTCCCTCCACATCACTATTCCTCAGTCAGCTCACATCCAACATAAACAGGTGACACACCAAAGTAGACACAGACTGATTAAAAAAAAAAAGACACAGAAAAAAGACACCAGTCCCTAGTCATGAATTGCATCCAAATACACCCTCTGCACTCATTTCACCTCATTGAGAGAAACCAGGTTGATTATGAGTGCCTGTGCTCATCTGTTTCATTATACGCTGTAGATCAAAGAGCTGGGACAGTTGCACGGTGATCCGGGGAGGGGAAGTGGAAGATGAGGGCAGGAGGAACAGAACCCACTATAAAAACATTTTCATGTGAGGAAGAGCCAGGGATAGCAGCCCTAGGAATTTGGGAGAGCGGCTTGTTGTTTTTGAAAGCCCTCCGTTGGCTCAGGCTCACGCTGCATGGGACGACCCCGGTCCAGATGCTCAGGGTGGTCAGAGGAGCAGCAGGCTTGAGCCAAACCCTGAGTCCTTTCATCACAAAACTTATTCTGGTTACAAGATAACCCTTCCCTACAATGGAGAATTCTAGAAAATAACAATTTGTGTAGATGCAGAAGCAGAAATTATGGTAAACAGGAAGTCCCTATAAAGATAAAGTGTCTGTAAGCACAGCTTTTGAGAAAGCAAACTTCCCTAACAGCCAATTATTTCTGATCTGCCTTCCTAAAAAGCCAGATCCCTCTGTTACATCCTTTAGACTCTATCTTTGATTACAGCCCTCAATGTTTGCTTTAATGATAAAAGCTAGTCAAGCATAATGAGTTATAATGATAGAGCGTGGGGTGAGCATACGTTCTGGTAGCGGCTTTGTGTGCCATCTCAGTTTTGACTCAGATAGTGATTACTGGGCTGACAGGACTTTAAAGTGTAAGCTGTGACCTGCTTCGCTTTGGAATTAGTGTGTCCACACATACAGCGTCCAAACCGTGCGCTCAACTGTTTCCCCGGCAGGCTGGATTATGAGATGTTTATGGGACCTGCTGTTACCCGCTGTCTGGATTACTCAGGGATTGGATTGTGTATAAACTATGCCAGTAAATGTAGTTATGAGGCTTTATGCTCATAACTTCCTGCTCTTGTTTGTTTTGTAAAAGAGTAGCTCAGAGAGAGCACAGAGAGATAGACGAGTACTTTTACAGTATTTGTGAAAGATAAGCCCTTCAGCAGACGGCACAGTGTTGTAATCAAACTCATACTGCTGGATTTAATAGCAATATTAAAAAGAAGATTTTGGCTTTTGAAGAATATATTTGCGGTGCTTGCCTTTGTAAAACTCACCGTCTACGAGGAACCTATGAAGATTCTGTTATGTTAACCAGTGTTGTTATAGTAAACTAAAACTAATTAAACTATTAAAAATAAATTAACGGTAATTCAACACATTAATATATACTATAATAGAATTTAAATAATATAAAAACAACACTGATGTCCAAAGCATCTTTCAATATGTTACGGTTTTGCTAGCATGCTTTGGTAGTTTTTTTTTTTTGTTTGTTTTTTTTTTTTTTTAACTTGTTTATAGTCCACAAGACCAAAAACATAAGTCACTTTGAAGAGTGACATTATACTCAACGATTTTTACTGTTATCCCTTTTCACCAATCTAACGTTAAGAAATCTCATTGAATAAAATCACAAAATGTTTTTGTAGTGCCTGGAGATGGTGGCTTTGTAGATCCAAGAGTGGAGCACATACTGAAGTAAACAAATCTATAAACAACATCAAATTACAGCCGAACCTTTACGAGCAAGCCTTAGGGTCACTTGGTTCCAGGAGAGGAAATGTAGCTATTGACTCCGCTCAGGAAACAATTCAACCCAAACAGATATATATTCGAGATCTCCCCCAACATTCCGGTAGAGAAAGGGAGAAGAAGTGCACTTTGAAGGCCCATGTAATATGATCACGGAATCACACGGAATTCTTTGAAGGCAGTCAGGATCAATAGAGGATAAGAGTGGCCATGGTTAAACGGCGGCGCTGTAAGTCGCTGCTCTGTGATCTAACCGGATCTCTGCTCTCCATCAAAGCCAGACTAAATTAAACGTGAATTACAGAGGTGAAAGCCCGGGAATGAAAAGACACCATTTATCATCAGACAGATGTGTGGCTATCTCTTATTCAGTCTCTTTTCCTTTGGCCTCACACAATGATACCTCCTTCTAAGGCTAGGTTCACATCAAATGTCTCTTAACTCCATTTGTGATATCAAAATAGTCATGGCCATTCAAATGAGATAGAAAGCGGTTTCTCAGATTTTTGGGTGAATTTGGAATGCAACTTATAAAATAAAATAAAATAAAATATAAAATAAAATAAAATAAAATAAAATAAAAAAATTCATTCTATGCTATGGTTAAGGTCTGACCAAAGACTCAAGCTATTTGCGCTGTTAGTAGCTTTTCCTTTAGCTTTTTCATCAGCTTCACAGGATTGAAGCAAGGCTGGCATTGAGTTAGACTATGTGTATCCACACACAGAAACTATCTTTGCTTTATTTACTAACCCTGTCAAGCTTTACAACAGGTTCATGATCTTCTCTGCCTCTTGGCTGATTCATGATCTATTCAGTAGGGTCGAGCCTGGATCTGTCTTTAACATAGAGGTCTATGCATTCTCTCAGAACAATTCATGTCAATTCATACGCTGAGCATTCAGGGTGATATGGAAGAGAATTCAACAGACGTCGACTTGAAAAAGAAGTAATGTGCCCTTGACTGACATGCACTTTGTGGATCTCAGCAAGGTGTGCTGCATTTGAGGAAGAAGAAAAAATGGGAACAAAACACAGAGATCCTATGAAAATAACCATAATTTTCTTCCAGGGTGATATGCAAGCTGATGGCTGTCTTGGTTGACTTATACAACAATAAACAGAGGAACATTAATGCAGGGAGAGAGAAAAAGAGAAGGACAAGTAGAAAAACTAGAAAAGAAAAAAACAAGAGAGAAATTGAAAGTGGCATCATTCAAAAGAAAGTGCAAAGTCTCATTTGAAAGTGAGGTTTGAAAACAGACTACTTAATGTAGCTTAATGTAGCGTGGTAGCAAACGAATCATTCCATATAAAAAGACAGGCGAGAGATGATGATGATGATATGCTTTCACCAAGCAATTGTGTTAAAACACTGTGGCCAGAATATGGCCATTACGAGCCATAAAGAGCTGAAGAAATGAAATCCCACACCATAGCTCCAACATGTAAGTACAACATTTTCCAGCACTTTACCACTTAAATGCTTACAGCTGCCATCTCTTTAAATGCTGCTCTCAGCTTTGATCTCCTTTTTGTTTCAACTCGTGCTAACTGCTCACTGTGAAGTCTCTAAAACTGCTCACTAATACACAGGCGCTGATTGTAGTAGATCCCACTTTGAATAAACACAAGTACACTGTAGACTGGCGATTACAAGAATTTGTTTTTCGCCCTGCACGCTTGAATGGCTAGTGCATGAATGGCTAAATCTACAGTGGGGTCTAAAAGTCTGAAATGACTAGTCAAAATAATGCTCAATTTAGCATGTTGCATTCTTATTTTTTTCAAGTAACGATTTAAACTGATCAAAAATACAGTAAATTATTATCATATCCATGTGATGGAATTCCTCCACTCTGGTGACATATGATCCTTCAGAAATCATTCTAATATGCTACTTTGGTGCTTAAGAAACATGCTTTGCTTTTTAACATATTTGTGGAAAGTGTGATATATATATATATATATATATATATATATATATATATATATATATATATATATATATATATATATATATATATATATATTATTTTTTTATTTTTTTCCCCCTTCAGGATTCTTTGATGAATGGAAGATCAAGAGAACACCATGTATTTGAAGTAGAAACCTTTTGTAACATTATGCAAATGTTTACTGTCACTTTTGTTCAATTTAATGCAACTTTGCTCAATAAAAGCATTTATTATTAATAATAATAACAAAATCTTACTGCTTTAAACTTTTGATTGACATATCAGCGTAAACAGTTTCTATATAAATATTTAATTTATTGTACCTTTATCCTTATTTATGTATGAACATTTAGAAAACTGTTAGAAGTCTTAAATCCTTGTCATGTCTCAGACTTTTGATCACTGTAAATTTGCAATATATATGTAGCATTGAATTGCCTCATGAGTAATGTTAATGTTCAGCAAGGGGGCTGATACATTCCAGGTATGTGGAAAGAAAAATGGACTACCAATACTGCTCCATTCTATTAATATTGACAATCAGTGCAGAGCAGGTCAGCTCTAGTCTTGCTGTCTGAAAGCGAAGTTTCATACCAGCCTACCCGTCCTCCCGGGTCTTATCTGGACCTGCAGCTCTGGGTGTGTGGGCGACTCACCCTGAAGATGCTGTGTGCAGAACTATAGGAGCAAAGCGGTAATGATATTTGTCAGAAAAGGCCTAAACGAACAAAATCACCACGGCAACATCAAACAGAGCCAAAACAGAAGGAGTCTTTAATCTCCCACACCCAGTTCTGGCAAATCCTTACACTAGCTCACATGGACACTTCATGGGGCTTAAAAGACAGCTTATTTTGAAACAGAATCAGTAATGGAATACAGTGCAAATTCTTACTTCACCCCACTCCCACTGTCAATTCTTAAAAAGTAATAGAGTGTGTGAAGTTTAAAGAGAAGAAGATAGAAAATTGTGGAAATCTTAACTGCCTATATATATATATATATATATATATATATATATATATATATATATATATATATATATATATATATAAATGAAGTGATCATTTCAAGTCAACATTTTACAGTAGCTCAAATAGCAGCTGGCTTCAAACCAGAGAGATCAGCTTGTCTTCTTTTTTCACAAGGTAAGTAATTTCACACAGCATTTATTGAGATTCATCCAGGTTAGGTGTCTGTTAAGGACTCATGCCTTCCCTCTTGCCCACAATCATGCACTCCTACTGGGACTTCAAACACTCTCTATGCCCCTCACTGATTTTTTTGAGAATTCAGGGACCGGGGCAAACTGTTAGCATTCCACTTAATATGCCAATGTACCAACTTGCCATATTGCATATTGCAGATATTCACACATATTAAGTACTGTACTGGCTTTCCATTTTCCAATGCTTAAGTATTACACTTTCAAAGTAGGCCATCAGTATAAGACAGAACTCTTTTCTTGACTGTCAATTTCCATATGACGGGAGCATCAGTTGACCTTTCCCTGGCGCTTCAGGCTGAAGTCTACATCATGGCGCGAGGAGTTTAAGCAGATGTCATTTCTGAATGTTCCCTGTTCATTTCCAAATCTCAGCCCAAATTAGCCATGTGACCCTTTTAGTCTGTGCTTGAGTCATATGATTTATGTTTAGCCTCAGTGTTATTGAGCTAATTCAATACCTGAGCTGCCCATTGTGCCATGCATCCCTCATTCGTCTTTTTTTTTTTTTTTCCTCTGTGCATTCAAGGTTTCAGGCTGTAACCTTCCTATGGAGACTCAATTGTTACCAATTTCAGGGTTAGTGTGACTTGGGGCTCTCATTTAATGTGTTTCCCAGTAAACTTAAAAGAAACAAAGAGAGAGAGAAAAAAAAAAAAAAAAAAAAACAGACACCTTGCTTTCTCCTCATTATAGTCAAGGACAAGGTACTAGATGCCACAAAATGTCCGCAGGCATTTCCTTACACATTAATAACTAAGTCTAGTCATACAAACTATATACAGCAATACCAAATTAGGTGTCAAGATGAAGCCACAATGACTGACTGACTATGATACTGTACTATAGAATAATTACTTATTTATACGGCACATTTCAAGTGCTCTACAATTGATGAGATTATGATAATGCACTATGCCATGATCAGTGAAGGATTTAGTCTGAGCTGAATTTCATGAGAAGATAAGGGTTTCGTTAGGCTTGTGTTCCTGAAGCAATTTCTCTTCCCTATACGCACTGTTAATCTGATCAGCAGTGGCATCAAATTTTGCATCTATTATGAAAATGTCCCATTGGTATTGCATGCAAACTTATAAACCAACCTGCAATCTCACAAGAGTTGAAAGAGGTGATGTGTTCCCGAATTAAATGGGTGTAGGGGCATTCTCAAGACACTGTGACAGTAACTTCATTCAGTACTCAAACGCTGTGATAGATCGTTTCTGTGTGTGCACACAGAACGCAAAATTATGTTGAAATGCCCGTCTTGACGAGTATTCCATGTAAACACAGACAGTTATGTCTTAAAGTCCCTGTAAAGTAATTTTAAAGTATGTGTTCTGAGTTTGTCACACCACAGAAAAATGTGTTATTAACCACCCAGACAAATTTGAATGATTAAAAAAATCTGCAAGTAAATGAAATAAGTTATCAAAATCTCGAAAAAATAGGCAGCGCTGTCTGCTCACAAACGCTGGGGGCGTGTCCGCTGTCTGCGCTGAAACCACGCCCACTTGCGAGAGCTGCCGTCTCAACTTACTTGTCTAATGAGTCAAACATACTGATGCATAAACAAAAGAATCACGTTACCCTCTTGCACATTTTAGTAGAGTTACTGTGGAGTACCTACTTATTTTAACATAAGCACACACAACAACTTACACTCATTGGGCACGTACTGCCGGACTGTTGTCGCGTCGTCAAATGACGATGCCGCGAGACGGGAGGATGAAGGCCGGGACGGGCCACATATATCATCGGTTATCGTTGGGACGGTAAGAAGGCCGAGGCGGGAGGGGGGGCCGAGGTCTGTTCAGTCACATTCACCAAAAATCATTTTTGACTGCAAATGATGAGGTCATTTGATTAAATGTACTGGATTTACGGCATTTTGGCAGTTAGAAAAACATGCTCGGTTTTAATATTATTTTAAGGTAGAATTAAATTAACTACTCAGCATTTTTTTCGCATACCCCCTTTTGTCACCTCACGTACCCCCAGTTTGGGAACCACTGAATTAGACTAACCAATCCACAATTTTTTTTATTTTATTTTTTTAAGCAATCAGGAGTATATATAAATATACTCAAACTGTAATTTGACTTTATTAATTTTTTTTTTTTTTTTTTTCTCTTCCCTCTTTCGTGTTTTGTGTTCCTCTGTTGTTCCAAACACCAGCTCAGTATTGGCTGATGCTGTACATGTGAGCACCACAACGCATGTGTGTGATGCTAACACACAAGCTGGCCAATAATGAGTCTGCATTCTAATGTACAACACAGAAGCGCACACTGTGTTCACTACATCAACAGCGTAGGAGACTGACACGGAAGAATCGAAATTGTTGAAAAAAGTTGTTAGTTTTGCTTTGTTTTGTGCACAAAAAAGTATTTCCGTTGCTTCATAACATTAAGGTTGAACCACTGTAGTCACAAGGACTATTTTAACAATGTCTTTACTACCTTTCTTGATCTCAAAGGGTGCAATGACATTGCTGCCTATGTGTAGTTCAGAAACCCTCGGATTTCATCAAAAATATCTTAATTTGTGTTCTGAAGATGAACAAAGGTCTTACAGGTTTAGAACAACATGGGGTGAGGGTGAGTACTTAACAGAAATTTCATTTTTGGGTGAACTCTTTAAATGGCTTTTCTGAAGTAAATATAACATTAAGTAACATTATTTACAAGCTGTTATTGATGTCTCAGGTCATTATTTTATTAAGGGTCACTGTATACAGAGGAAACGTGTCTAGATCCCTCTCGAATATATATTTCTATATTTCCTTACAAAAGGAACATCATTCTAAGCTGATTACTTAAAGTGTCAGGGTTCTGTCACTTCAGTCTTGTTTATTTCTTGGTTTTGTGACAGAGCTCTGACACTCCCGTTCTTGTCGGGTTTTTGTGTGAGCGTACGGTCTCGAGGGTTCTCGGGGCTGTGCGCTCTCTTGTCTGCGTGCCTTGTTTCATGTTGGGAGCGTGGCGTTCGGATCCCGGCACTCGTGTCTAGTTTGGTTTCGGTTTCGTGTCGGGATTCGGACACTCGCGCTCCCAGTCCTGTCTTTATTGTGAGCGCACGGTTTGTGTGTATGTTCACTTGCCGTGCGCTCTTGTCTCATGTTTTGTGTAGCACGCGGTGATTTCCACCTGCCGCGTGCTTTCATGTTGTGGTGTTGTCTTGTGCAGCACGCAGTCGGTGTTTCACGGGCTGCGTGCTCTCATGTTGTCTTGTTTTGTGTGAACACGTGGCTTATGAGTTTTCATAGTCACGTGTTCATGTCTCGTCTTGTGTAAGCACATGGCTTGTGATTTGTCTTCATTGGCCATGTGCTTGTGTCTTTGTTTTGTTTTGGTGTGAGCACATGGCTTGTCATGTGTTTCTTTGTGCCATGTGCTCTCACGTCTATTGTCTTGACCCCGCCCACCTTGTTACCTCATTATTGGTTGATTTGCCCCACCTGTCCTCCCTTGTTACCTGCCTTGTTTGCTCTCCTATTTATTCTCCTTGTGTTTGCAGTCCTGTGCTGGTTCGTTGTCATATTTTTTCCTGGTGTTTCCTTTTGTCAAGTCAAGTCAAAGTCAAGTCAAAGTCAAAGTCAAAGTCAAAGTCAAGGTCAAGGTCAAGGTCAAGGTCAAGGTCAAGGTCAAGTCAAGTCAAGTCAAGTCAAGTCAAGTCAAGTCAAGTCTGTTTTCCCCCACGGGGTTGTTTTTGTTGTGTTTTTGTTTTTATTTTTATTGCTTAATAAATGCCCTTCTAACCTGCATTTGAGTCCTCGTCCTCCCTACACCTGACATAAAGTTCACATAGTACATTTCACACTAATGAAAGTAGCTCACAGTTTTGCTTAGAAACATTTCCTCATTGTGCTGTTAACAGGACTGGATTTGTCAAAGCGAGTCTGCCTCATTTTGTCAGACATGGCAATATGTTTGGCACTATGAGGCCTGTTACATGGAAGGGGGGGGGGGGGGTGGATAAATAAATAAAAATTCAATAGCAATGCAATTGTGAGCTAATAGGAATGAACACAGGCACAGTTTTAGTCCAGTCCACTTTAGATTATGCAGTTAAAGCACAGTAATTACAAACACTGGGCACAGTAGCAGCTGCTGTCTACTCCCAGAGGAAAGAGGATAACACGGTTCCCTATAGCACCATCCAGAGGTCCACACAAACATGTTTCATAACTTACAATCCCCCCATGTCACACTGAATAAATCAGTGCTGTACAAGCTCACTGTATGAGACATCTTGAGTATGTGTAATCAGCAAACAACATCCACTAAAACTTTTATCAAGCAGGGGTATGCATACCACAACTTCCAAGAGGCAAAAAAGTACATAAAAATATTACAATTTTGATTTATTATAACATGAATAAAAGATGATTTTAAGAAAAATATGAAAATTATATAAAATATTGGTTTTATTTCTCATAAATATTAGGCCTATATACATATTCAGACCTATTACAAATATTAGTTGATATGAGTGCTAAAGAATTTGTACTTGAGCCTGAGTGGTGGAGTTATGGTGGGGACACATGCCAAAAGTTTTGGGAAGCACTGCTATACAACATCAGAATGCTTGCTAACAAAGGAGTGACACTTGCTTACACCCTGAAGAAAGCAAATTCCATGCACAACAGGAGAACGTTGTGAAAGCTTGCTTATACGAACAAGCAAAGCACAGAGCACACAGCATCTATTTAAACAGTACAATCTCCCTCATGTCAATCCAACTTAAGCTATTACAGTATGTCGTGGAGAGTGTATCATCATTGCTACCCGCAGCAGCTGTAGTCCCACAATGAACACCATTGTATATCTCTTCAACACCATCTTTAGAATACCAGACTAATGGCACATGGCTGTCGACATGTGCATAATGTGCATCTTAGGATGGGCCACAAAATGCCACATTCTGGCTTGAAAATAAAAACACATAACGCTTATGAAGAAACTTATGTGGCAAGCACACATTTCTGTTTATGTGCCTGGACCCTAGAAATGAAAATAGCGAGCACTTTACAGAAATGACAACAAATCACCCCCTCATTCCAGTGCAATGCACTGGATCTCGATGGAAGATGACATGATGCTTAGAGATCCAGAGTATGCTCAGCTGCTTACTCACGTTACTTTAGATGTAATCAGTGCTCAAGATGTATGAAAATGGTTGCAAACCCCAGGGTGTCTTCGAAAATCTTACAAAAAGGAGGAGATGAAGAACACAGATCTCAGTGTCTCACCTCATTTCAAAACATCGACACCTCCTGGAAAGAAGCACTGTGAAATTTCAAGGGAATTTGGACTCATAACGTCTAGGTTACTATTGTAACCCCCGTTCCCTGAAGGAGGGAACGGAGACGTTACGTCGATACTGATGTAATGGGGTCTCGCTTGGGAGCCCAATCACCTCCAAAGGATACAAAACAAGCCAATGGGAATTGGCCAGTGAGATTTACAATCCGGGCCACACCCCCGGCATCCGGGTATAAATAGGGCTGGCATACTCACCTTCATTCATATTTTTGCTGAGGAGCCGAGATAGGTATCTGGCCGCTCAGCGGTGACTCAGAGCTATGGCAGGGGGATGTAACTTCTCCGTTCCCTCCTTCAGGGAACAGGGGTTACAATAGTAACCTAGACGTTTCCATTCAGTCAGTCACGTTAAACGTTACGTCGATACTGACGTAATGGGGTCCAGTGGAAAGTGCCATAGCTACTGAACCACGTTACGAGTGTTAGAGAGGCAGATGCTGGCAAGCCGTAGCGTGCCCAATGCAAGTGCGGCCCATACTCGTAACCCTCCAGCACCCAGAGTAAGCCCAGGAATGTCTTCCATATCAGTGGAATGGAGAGGACAGGGCGATACAGTGGAGAAGGTCGAAACTGCTGTTCCTTACCCCCGGGGAAGAGTGCCTCGGGACTCAATTCCCACGTTTTTCAGCCATGACCAAAACGCCAGGAAAGCGTTCCCCGAGGAGGGGAAAGCTACGGAGATCACACCCTGCCCGAAGGGAGGTAATGTGTGAAAACACATATGGACTGGCCTGAGGACAGTAACGCATATGGAAGATCTCTGATGTAGGTCCTACCTTCTGGTAGGAACACACTAGCAGTCAGAGACAGGGCATAGCGAAGCCGCCCAGGGAAAGACACGGGTCTACCATCAGGGAAACCGTACCGTGGACAAACACATATGGGATTACCCGCGGGGAATCACAGCATATGGGCATCTATCCCAGTACAAGGGTAGACCAATCGGGCATACACACGAGTACTGGATCTAGCGCCGGATGCCTCCACCGCGTCTGGCTGCCGCAGGATACAGGAGGAACTCCACAGGGTTCACTGTTACGGGGAACTGAACTGAGGAACGGGAAAAGTGCTCCCATTCCCTCTCCCGAGGAAAAATGGCACAGTAAGCAAACACCTGTGGCTATCTACGACAAGACAGCACACGGGTGGACACCGGTTCCACTCGGAGATTGTAATATCTCCCAAATGTATTTGGTGTCGCCCAGCCTGCAGCTCTGCATATGTCTGCAACAGAGGCGCTGTGCGCCAATGCCCAGGAAGAAGAACACCCCGAGTGGAGTGAGCTCGCAACCCGAGGGGGCACGGCTCGTCTTGCGATTGGTACGCCAAGGCGATGGCATCCACTATCCAGTGGGCCAACCTCTGTTTGGAGACAGCCAGGAAAGATATTATTTGACACATTAATCAATATATTTTACAAATATAAGGGTTAACTAAACCTAAAACCAAAGAAATCTTCATTACTTGAAGTAAACGTTAACTGAAATAAAAAATAAATATATAAAAAAAGTAAAGTCTAAGCTTTAGCTTAACCTGAGGTATTAAAATAACAACCAGAATTAAAAACTTATAGAGATTTAAAAGCAAATACTAAAAGACATAAACACAAAAAATTACTAAAACTTTTAACTAAAATTACAATGAAAACAGTCAAAACTTATAAAAATTTGAAACGCAAACTATAATAGTACCTCAATGATAAGTGTGTCAATCCCTGAAAAGTACTGAATTTTGCTCTTTCGTGTCTTTTTTGCACTTGAACGGTCAAAAAACGTCCGCTTTGGCGAGCAAACATAAACATAACACAAACAGTTTGGGGAATATGCAGGCCTACCTATATCAGTTCATAGGATCTATGTATTGTTAGAGAAATGCTTAATGCATTATAATTTAACTAAATAAAATTTTAGTTGACTAAAATCTTATGATATTTAGTTGACTAAACTAGACTAAAACTAAAACAATTTCCGATGACTAAAATATGACTAAAACTAAATGGCATTTTAGTCAAAAGACTATGACTAAAACTAAATTAAAATTTGCTGTCAAAATTAACACTGGTGTGCGGTTCATGTAAACGCGCAGGGCACGAACAGGACACAGCAATGCAAGGGCTGGGTCTGCCTCCTCCGGGGGCAGCGTTTGCAAGTTCACCACCTGGTCCCGGAAGGGAGTGGTGGGAACTCTGGGCACATATCCAGGCCGGGGTCTCAGGATAAACCCTCTTGAAGGAAGGAAAACACGGCACTGATCGGGCATTTCCGGGGGTCTTCCCAGTGCGAAGAACACCACTCAGCAAACAGACTCCACTTCATGGCATAAGCGCTCCTCGTAGAGGGGGCTCAAGCCGAAGTGATGGTGTCAACGGTAGGCCACTTAAGTCTGCCTGGTCCCATCCAGGAACCACACGTGGAGGTTCCACAGGTCGGGATGCGGGTGCCATATGGTGCCCTGCCCCTGAGAAAGGAGGAGGAGCATTCTAGGGAGAGTTCTGGGAACCAGGTCCGGTTGGGCCAGTACGGCGCAACAAGCAAGACCTGCTCCTCGTCCTCCCTGACCTGGCACAGTGTCTGTGCGAGAAGGCTCACTGGGGGAAACGCATATTTGCATAGGCCCGGGGGCCAACTGTGTGCCAGTGCATCCGTGTCAAGGGTTCCCTCGGTCAGGGAATAAAACAACTGGCAGTGGGCGGACTCCTGAGAGGCAAACAGGTCCACCTGTGCCTCCCCGAATCAGCTCCAGATCAGCTGGACCACCTGGGGGTGGAGTCTCCATTTTCCTGGGAGCGTGAGCTGTCGTGAGAGCATGCCGGCCACACGATTGAGCTCGCCCGGGATGTAGGAGGCAAGCAGCGACCTGAGTCGGCGCTGGCTCCACAGGAGGAGATGGCGGGCGAGTTGCGACATGCGACGGGAACGTAGACCACCCGGGTGGTTGATGTACGCTACCATCGATGTGTTGTCCGTCCGGACCAGCAGATGCTTGCCCTGCAGCAGCGGTCGAATCCGGCGCAGAGCAAGGAGTACTGCTAGCAACTCGAGGCAGTTGATGTGCCAGTGGCGTTGGGGTCCTGTCCAGGAGCCTGACGCCAACTGACCACTGCATATGGCACCCCAGCCGATGGTGGAGGAATCTGTTATAACAACAACATGCCTGGACACTTGTACTAGGGGCACTCCTGCCCGTAGAAAAGCAAGGTTCAACCACGGGCTGAATGTGCGGCGACAACTCCGTGTGATGACCACATGGAGTGAGCCACGATGCCATGCCTACCTCGGGACTCGGTTGTGAAGCCAGTGCTGAAGCGGTCTCATATGAAGCAAACCAAGCGGCGTGACCGTGGCTGCAGATGCCATATGCCCCAGAAGCCTCTGAAATTGTTTCAGTGGGACCGCTGTTTTCTGCGAGAATGAATTCAGACAGTTCAGCACCGACTGTGCACACTCGTTGGTGAGACGTGCTGTCATGTTGACTGAGTCCAGCTCCACACCAAGAAAAGAGATGCTCTGCACGGGGCAAAGCTTGCTCTTTTCCCAGTTGACCCGAAGCCCCAACTGGCTGAGTTGATTGAGCACCAGGTCCCCGTGTTCACACTACTGCTCTCGCGAGTGGGCCAAAATGAGCCAGTTGTCGAGGTAGTTGAGAATGTGAATGCCCACTTCCCTGAGCAGGGCAAGGGCCCCCTCTGCGACTTTGGTAAAGACGCGAAGGGACAGGGACAGCCCGAAGGGTAGGACCTTGTACTGATATGCCTGCCCCTCGAACGCAAACCGCAGGAACGGTCTGTGTCGAGGAAGGATCAAGACATGAAAGTACACGTCCTTCAGGTCGATCGCTGCAAACTAATCCTGGACGCGAATGCACGTGAGGATGCTTTTCAGCGTGAGCATCTTAAACGGGAGCTTGTGAAGGGCCCGATTCAAGACACGCAGATCCAAGATTGGCCGTAACCCCCTGCCTTTCTTGGGTACTATGAAGTACGGGCTGTAAAACCCAGACTTCATCTCTGCTGGAGGGACAGGCTCTATTGCGTCCTTCACCAAAAGAACTGCAATCTCCGCCCGCAGGACAGGGGCATTTGGACCAGTCACCGAAGTGAACAGAACGCCGCTGAACCTGGGGGGACACCTGGCAAACTGAATCGCGTAGCCGAGTCTGACTGTCCGAAGGAGCCAACGGGACGGGTTGAGAAGGCGTAGCCACGCTCCCAAACACCGTACGAGTGGAACCATCCGGACAGCAGAAGTACCCATGGGGGGGGCAGTATGGAGCACTGTGGCCCAACTCGGGAGGCAGTGTGTCACGAAGTCGAGGCCACGAGTGGGGTCCACTCACATGGCTCCGAGTGGGCAGGGTGGCGTGGGGAGGCTGTGCGTCCCCGGGGCGCCAAGACCCTGCCCGTGGTGAAGGAAGGAGTGGCTGAGAGTGAGGGAGCTGAGCTTCGCTCACCCTCAGCACAGACCTTCTTATATGACCCAGAGGATTTGGAAATTGCTCTTTTATTGAAAATGTGGGGAACAGAAAGAAAACAAAACACAGGATTTACAGAAGGGAAAAAAAATAAGTCATATGGATGTCAGAATGACATGAAAGTAAGCAAATTATGACAGAATTGTCATTTTGGCTGACACCTTTCAGTTAACAGTTCTTAAAACCAACAGTTCTTAAAACCAAAAGTGTGAATAACTTTTTTATTAATCTAATGAACCAATCAATTTGAAAGGTTCCATGGATTTCAAAGGTTCTTTATGGAACCATATATGCAAATAAAAAACCTTCATTTTTAACATGTATCACTTTAAATGTCAGCAGGCAGGAGAGAGACGGAATAATGAAAAGAGATTCAAAGTGAACGCCTCACTCTTGTCTTCTCACTCATTTTCTCATTCGCTCAAGCCCACGAAAACCAACCTCACTCCATTACAGACGCTACTGTTCTCTAAGGACTAGCCAGACACGAGATGACATCAGTCTGTTCCTAAAAATATCACTTTGTCTGGCCAAATACAAATTCTTATTCATACTACATGCTCACACAAACTACAAATCCACTTACCTCAATGCCAGAGCCTCTCCTTCTATCACTGCTTTGGCTCAAGTTTTGCTGCTAATTATAAGATTCTGGTCTGATGAAGGTCTAAACTACGCTCTTACGCTGCGGGGATGAGACTATTTGTGAGGGCAAAATTGTTCACTCGAAAGCTTCAATTAGGCAAGGGGAAGAAAGGCGGATGGAGCGGTCGGGGGCAGAGAGGGGAGTTGGCAGTCAGTGGAAGACACAACAGTAAAATTGGCTATTAGACGCTGAACTTAATCCACTCCATATCAGAGCATGGCATCTGCCTCCAGCATAGAAATGCCCAGATTAGCAGTGGAGGATAATAAGCTCTTAACTGTATGCATGAGCTCCACTTTAGATTTCCTGTAAACTTGGCATTTGGGAGCTATGCAGATGTAATTTTGACGAGAAACTTTTCTTCTCTTTCCTTCCTACTCCACAGGAAAAACGAAGCACCAGAGGAGCTGTCTATTTCATTTCTGTCTGTCTGAGAAAGGGGTAATGGGTATGTGAGGAAGGCTAGGGTGGGGTTTAATTAACTATTAAGGATGTGATGTCCTGACTAGACCCACATCAAACCTCTGGCTTTTCGGACGGAGGTACGACATCAATAATAGTTTTAGAGCAAATGTCAACGTTCCTTTTAAAGAGACGTCAACCAAAGGCCAGGAAGTTGTTCCCTCTATGAAAATCTCACAGCACAGAGCTGACGTTTCCACAATATGGCCTGTTAGTTTCAGGATCAAGCCAGGGGGTTGCAAAGCAATTTCCAGGAGCAGATTTACTTTCCCTTTTTTGTAGGGTAAAGGGGACACTGTCTTTATTAGACGTGTGCTTTTGGGTGTGCAATAGTTCCCTTCAGGAAAAAAAAAAAATAAAAAAAATAAAAAACAAGTGGCGAGCGATACTACCTTTAAAGCTCATCCCACACTCATCCCACCCTCTCTCTGTTGGATTAAAAGATCCTAATAGTCCCTAATTATACAAACTAATTTCTTTTTCTCAATGCCTCTGCATTTCTATGGCTTTTTCATGATGCTGTAAACACTGTTCCGGGACCAAATTTAATAAGCTATCCTAGTGAGAGCCCTCTTTAATGGGAGCCAAGCTTGTTTGATAAGTCTCCATTTCATCACTCACTTTATTAATTAATTATATAAACTTAAAGCAATTTGCCTCCTTAATGGCTTATTTTAGGGGGAGATTTGTGGGCAATTAATTGATGTTGCTGCAGCACAAGAGCTGCTTTGTTTTTCGGTGCACAGCAAAGAGAAAGGTAATCGCCTATGGGTGGCTTTAGACATCTTTCAAGGATAACAAAATATAACATCATGTGAGATAAGAATGTTGTATACATCAAGATAGCTTGTCATTTATTCAAACCTTAATTTACTAAATCTTATAATACAAAAACTACATTTCTATGTGTGTGTGTGTGTGTGTGTGTCTGTGTGTAAATGATCCAAAATATTTATTATACTCAGATTTAACATTATACTTAATTTCTTCATTTTGTTTCACTTAAAAAAAAAGATAAGTGATATAACTGATGAAAAGATACAGAATTAGCCTGTTTGTTAATTTATAAAGGAACTTTGGTACAGAAGTGTACAGTAAAGACAGACAAAGCCTTTACAGAGTGAGAGGACAGTTAATAAGACAAATTTTTATTAGTGTCATATGACTATATTGCTTCTTTGAGTAAATCACGTTTCATTGATGCCTTGGTTATGTACAGACAGCTTACAAACACCATCAGAAAGATAAACACTGTATATTAGCTTTTACTGATCTTACAACAGCAACAGCAACAACAATCTTTTGAAATATAGTTCAATCTACACAAACAGTAAGAAGAAGTGATACACAAAGAGATGCAAGTATTTTGTGACAGTAGAAAAAGAGAGTCATTGGTGCATGCTACTGTAGAGAAAGAGATATCACTGAATCAGAAAAAAAAAAAAAAAAAAAGGTACACAAATGACAACTAGCTGCAATAGGTTTGCATATTCCTGCTGTATGACGAGGATGAATAAGATAAGGAATAGTTTAGCCAATAATGATAATTATGCCATTATACTGTATACCTAACCCTCAGACTACACCAAAGCCATGTGACACCATAATAGCACCATAATAGTACATTAAAAGAAGTTTATATAATCTGTGCACCATATTTCAAGCCTACTGAAGCCATTTAATAGCTTCTGAGGAACAGAAAAAAAAAAGAAAGACGAAGAAACAAACAAACAAACAAAAAAATTAAATAAATGAAATTAAATTGGAATGACATGAGAGTGTTTTGGCTGAACTATTCCTTCAAGGAAAGGAAACACACATCTCTCTCCTTTACAAAACTTTCTACAAGCTACTTTTCTCTGCATGACACAGTATGTCAGGTAGATGAAAACATGTCAGGTTACCTGTGTCATGTTAATTCATTTCTCTTCCTTCAGCAAGCCTAATGTCAACATTAGTTTTTTTTTTTTTTTTTTTTTTTTCTTTTTTTTTTTTTTAAACACATTTCGGGATGTTTCCTACAAAGGCATGCTGTTAGGCTTTGATAAGGTGGGCCTCTTCATCAAACACTCATCTGCTCCTGTCAGCACAGGTCAGAGAACATTCTGAGGTCAAGAAGACATTCAGACAAAAGTAGACCTTCAAGACTGCAGAAGTGGGCATTTATTGAGATTTAAAGAACAGCAAAAACACAATCACAAATGTGAATTTGTACTAAATAATTTGCCCTCTAGCTCAGCACTAAAATGAAATCAGACAATAACAAATCTGTCTGGTATGCGGTTCAGTTTATAGAATTAAGAGAATTTTGCACCCAAACTGATCATTCTTCCATTTACTTCATGTTGTCCCAAAACCGTAAAACAAACAATTATGTCAGCAGAATGTTAGGGGTTGATAGCCTCAGTTGCCATTCTGCCTTTAGTCCAAGTATTTCAAGGAAGAAAGTCATTCAGGTTTTAAACTACATGACGGTGAGTAATTTTTATTCTTGGGATTCTAGGGAGCATCTGAACATCAATCATTAACTACTGCGACTTAATTTGTTTGAAAAGTTTGCTTCTCTGCTCGAACTGGCAAAATAACCCAGAAAGTTTTAAATCCTACCTCCTCAGTGTCTCCACATTTTGTTTTATTTGGCTTTTTCAGCTACCATAACCCTCTAGAAAACAACTGATGCTGCAAGGGAAATTGATATGGATGTGAAAACAAGAATTAACAGGATTTAAAGTTGGTGAAGAGGGACAAACGAGCACATGAATTAATGCGAGAGTGTGGACGAGACAGTGAAAGGGATGCTTGAATTAATCCCATTCACAGCATCCTCCAGTGCGGCTGGGGAACTCTAAATATGGTAATAAGGGGGAAGAGCTGACCCTGGGGTGGGGGTTTATATGGTTGCTGTGGCCTGAGCACTGTCTAGATAGTCCAGTAATCCCATGCTGCCTTTGCAACTTAGGCTCCCATGTAAACAGGGGCAGACCCTGTGGCCAGTAAACCCCTCCTGTGTTTACCCACGGCATGGGAGGTAGAGACAGGCTGGGCGCTACTGGAATGCAGCCTTATTGTGAGGCCACATTTCTTTTGTGAAGTGAAAAATGAAGAGACTATCAATAGGCTGGCGGAGGGGAGGAGGAGCTCGTCATGGCAGCAGGTGCAAGGGATAGCCAATATTTGCACAGCGGTTTCTGTGACACATACTAACTGCAAAATAAAAGGGGGCAACTGTTTTTATTGGCGCTTCACAACACCCAGATAAATCCTGAAGCAGTTTACACTCACCCATCCCTGCCGATCCCACCAGCGCCAAATCATTTTATGTGCTACAATTGTCTAGACGCATCTTGACACATTACAGAGTGTCATTTCAGAGGTCAAGAGTGCACCTTGATGCAGTCTTCCAGTTTCCTTTTGTTTTCTCCATTGTTGACACAAAACTACCTAAAATGGTCACTAACAAAGACAATGATCTCCCAACATTAATGCAATGGCCATTAAACAATGCAACTGCATCAGCACTACACCTTAATTACTCAATCAAGGGAAGGATTTATTTATTTATCATTATTTTGGATCTTGTAAGGAAGGTAAGAAAAAAAAAAAATATATTATATATATATATATATATATATAAGTTCTTGCACATGCATTTTTTGCAGATGCAGATGAGAATCATACTACAATATAGTGTTTACTGCATTACTATTCACCTTAATGTAATAATGAATATGCAAATACAGAAAATGCAGTCCAAATTTATTTAAATTTAAACTAATAAACCAATACTTTTAAATTAATCAAAAACACTTTGTAGAACATGTGTTGTCTGGTTCATGAACAAATGATTCTTATAAGCTGGTTCTCATGTCATACATACTATTCAACTTATAATTTGCTGTGCTATATTGTATGTACCAACTGGCTGTTCATATTATGTGTAGTTCAAGTTGTACATTCAAAGTTTTATCATGTCTAAAGTTGTTTTGTTTGTTAAGCACTGTTAAATATAATGTGAAAAGTCATTAAAATGTATGTGAACACTGTAAGATCAACAACACTTTGGAATTCATTAATTCATGTCATCAAAAGTACAAAAATAAGTGTCAATGGAACCATTAAGGAACTGTATTCATGTGTGACCTTTCCAACATGATTACGTCATGCATGGCGGATCGCAGAGCAGTGCAAGACGAGCATTTGTGGTTAAAAAGTATATACATTTTTATTTATTTATTTTTTAATAAAATGAACGATCGTTTTGCTAGACAAGACCCTTATTCCTCATCTGGGATCGTGTAGAGCCCTTTGAGGCTGCACTGAAACTGCAATTTGGACCTTCCACTCATTGTACCCCAGTGAAGTCCACTATATGGAGAAAAATCCTGGAACGTTTTCCTCAAAAACCTTAATTTCTTTTCAACTGAAGAAAGAAAGACCTAAACATCTTGGATGACATGGGGGTGAGTAAATTATCAGGAAATTTTAATTCTGACGTGAAATAATCCTTTAAAACAAATTCTCACATCATGCTTAGTTGCTATCTATTAAATTCATGAATCCAATTCACAATTCAGTGTAACAAAACTGGTGAGTCCTCTCAGGAGGACACTAAAGATTTACTTCTAATCACTCTCTGTCTGGAGGGCCAAAAGTTTGAGAAGAGCTGAGTCTTTGTGTAAGGATGCCAGAGCATCGACTTTAGTTCAGTCCACTTCCTCAATACACTGTGTCTCACTCCGCAAAGCTTACTTCCAATTCTTACTGCAACAGCTGCCCACCAAGTAAAGTACTAAAACCAATAACCCAGGCTACAGGGTTTCATTGGAAATAAGAAATCAGCTTTTAATATGTAAAGTTACGGCTCTTGGTGCCTTGAAAACCAAACAAGAAAAATATCGGCCAAAGTCTAACAACCTGCCATTCTCGTCAATGTCACACCTGTCACTATAGATTTAGCAAATATCCCTCAAAACTGGGAGGTCTCACAGACCAGGTTTTTGTTGCTGTCTGAGAATAAAATCTATGTGGATCTGTGTTGTCTTCTCTCTGAGTTTGCATCTGCATAAACAGTGAAAGGGGATCAAATGAATGGAAGAGTTGAAAAGAAAGCTCAGGCTCTGTTGAGAAGCTAGTACCAGTATAAGTTGCAGCAAAAGTACTGAGCTGCAATAAAAGCCTCATGGAGACTAAGCATGAAAGCCTATATGTCTAAAAGTTATGGTAGGCTAAGATTGATTGACAGGTAACTAATTGTAAGCGCATAAAGGCTTTCTTTTTTTTCTCTCTCCCACTCTCTCTCTCTCTCTCTCTCTCTCAGTCTCCCCCACTTAAAACCATAGTTGGACATACAAAATGAAAGCTTAATCCGTTTCGATGGAAAATCTATCATAGGAGCCTAGCCTGTGTATGAGGATTAATATGCTGATGGTGCATATCCTTCAGTGGGGTCGGGCCTGTTGTTCCATCACTGACTGCAATGACAACAATGAATACCATCCCATAAATGCACATAGCCCACAATTGGTTTGGACTTCCATGACAATCCAGTGTGAACATGAATAAAATATCAGGGGGCAGCAAATTAAATGTGGTAAATGTTGGTGTCCCACAAACTGCCTTGGAAAGCAGGGTCAGGGTGAATCGCAGCCCTGCCACATCGACATAGTACACAGCAAAAAGATTAAAGTGATTTTCTCTATAGGTCAACTCACAGGTCTATTCAACAGGATATTCTCTTTGATCCCTCTCCCTCTCTCTCCATAACCTGTATTGATACTGATATATAATGCATGTCTTTAAGATTCCGGATATAGCAGTGCATGTACCAGTGGAAGATAACGTATTAACCCTTTCCCTGCCAGCTTTTTTTTTTTTTTTTTTTTTTTTTTTTTTTGGATCAGCAACAGCATCTTTGATGATTCTCACACAATTTTCACGGCCCCCATTTTTTCTGTATGAATATTTGAACATAAAATATAACAAAATAAATAACATAGCATCTGGTTTTAAACCAAATTTTATTCTAGCTTTTTTTTTTATTCATTTATTTTTTTTTTTTTTTTACATTTGAATGTGGCTAGGTTTCATTAAAATAAAAATAATAACAACAACAAAAAGTTGAGAAAACATTTGTCAAAGAATTAATCCGGATCGGTTTCAGAATGATTATCAAAACAAAGATTGTGCAGATCAAGTCCTAATGAACATCCCCAAATTTTGCACAGTCTTATACATCTTTATTCTGTAACATTATGCAGTTTTGATTTATATGCTGTTTAATGTTTGTTGATCACATTAGCTACCATGTGCGTAAGCGATGCTTCTATTATTTGTTTCTAATGCTGCTTCATTTGATTTTGGATCCAGAGATTCTGTACTATTTCAGAAGATGTGTAATAGCTCTTCCTACCATATAACAGTGAAAACATGGATTGCCAGAAAATTCCATCAATATTATTATATGATAGCAATAATAATAGTATAAAACATTACAATATACATTGTTTTTTTTTGGTTTTTTTGGTTTGTTTTTTAAACTACATAAATAAATTGATAGATGCAATTAATTAAAATCAAATTTCCCATCAACTAATAGAAAAAAACTTTTACAAAAATATACAAAACATAAATTGTTTAACCTAAAAACTATTGTAGTAAATATCACATATGCTGATTAGATAAGAAGTTTATCAGTCATTCAATAAATGTGCTGTGATGAAATGTAGTGGTCACAAAGAAAAATAATGTATAACATGTAATGACATTTTACCCTAAAAAAAAAAAAAAAAAAAAATCATTTTACCCTAATCATATCAATCCTGGGTTCTGCAGAAAAGTCAGCAAAAATGCTGTAGCCTGAAGCAAACCTTGATATGCTTGGCTGGGTAGGGGAATATCAAAAGGTCAGAGGTCAGAATGACTCTAGAGTACACATCAAGCAACATGGGGTGACACACTATGCCGTAAACTGCAGCAGTAAGTTGAATCATGAATTCCCCACAAACATGTTGGACATTTGCATCAGTGCCTGGCTTGACCGTTTCCAGGGAGAGCTCCAGCAGGGTGTGAAGAAGTGGAGAATAGTGGTTCAGGAACCCATGGTCAATGAGCTTTGGACTTGTCCTGAGGCAACACAGTGTGCACCAGGGGAGAAGACCATGGGACCTACTGCTCTGTTCCATGCTGTCCATCAAAACCTGCCCTGCTGATTTACACAGTCAGTGTGGTAGATTGGTATTCCCTCCACCTTCTCCTTGTAGCAAAGCCCATCAGTAGACACTGACACTCTCTGGTCTCGCCTCAGGCTACAGAGGAAGAACAGCATGCTGGGATACACAGGCCATCTCTCTCCTTACATTGTGGCTTATGATAAATCATCTACAGAAAAGCCATGTGAAAGAGTCAGTGGATATTGAGGGAAGAATAAAAAGCAGCCGGATACCGCACGGATAGTGAGTAATCTTTATAGATATAATATTGTGCATTAGCTTGAGGCCCTAATGCCCTAATCATAAAAACAAAATTAAAACCTTTCCAGCTGTGAATGATTTGGGCTTAATATATATCAGAAAAAGAGAATATAAAGGGCCCTCCGATTTTTACTCAAGGCTTCAGGGGATGAATGGATCATTTCACAAGTTTAGACATTAGATAGATCTCTAGCAGAGCATCAACCGGCTCTCCGAAGACAAGACCCCTGAGATACTCCGCAGAACTTTTTTGCTGAAATTAATTTCTGCTGTCACTGCTGATGTTATGAAAATCCAAAAGCAGCCTCTAGAAAAGATCATTAGCTGCTCTGTAGATAGATTGTGCCATTTCAACTGCACTGCTAATTGATGAGTTTTCATTTTCAAATCTCAGTTTAGAGCCACTAAACAATAAAACCTTGCTGATTAAATAATGAAAATTAACGGGAGTGAGGAGAGCTTGTGTCAGAGGCAGGGAATTCATATACTAATCCAAACAATTACTTCAGTAACAACACAATGAGCACAGATTTAATGAAGATGTCTTAAAAGACAGTTGTATTTCAGAATGGATACAAAACAAATGCATGTGTCTAAGTTTATATTGTATCACAGTGATGTCTTCTCTCTATACTTATGACATGCATGGTTTGGAATGGTCCAAAACGAGGCATGAAACATACATGAATATAACGAAACCTGTCAAGAGCATGCCTGGCTCATATTACTCCAATACATCAACTAAGAAATAAGAAATTATATCCTTTTTAAAAATGCTGTTTTAGGTTATAAAAATTGTTTGCATTGTGACATTATTTCAATTAAAATTAAAATTATGTTCTTATTACAAAATATATAGTATTTAAATAAAATAAATGTAAATCAAATATTTTAAATACCTTTAAAATAAATGGTTGTCAATCTTAATAAATGGAATAATTGTTATAATTAATAATAACAAATAAGTAATTGCTTATTTTAATACTACAAAAATGAACATTTGATTATATATAACGCATATAATAGTGAACACACACACAATATGTGCAGTTTATAAATATAATTTATAAGTTATAGTTATAGGTTATAATTTATCATTTATAAGTATAAATACCCCCTATATATACCAATAAATGTGTGTGTTTAGAAGTGTTAAAGTGTATTCCCATGTGTCTCTCAATTTATTTCAGTTATTGTGGTTATAGCTTGGACATTTCTTTTTTCCATCTGACAAAGCTGTTGACTCACAGTGGGCCTGACTTTGAAAATGGGGATGTCACTTCATGCCTCTCAAATGTGTTAAGAGGCTGGCACAGACCTTGTTTCTGCAGCTATTTTGGAGGAAGCAATGCTAAGCATGTTAGCATAAGTAAGATGATTTTGATGGGAAAAGTCACTCGGGGGAACTAAGTCAGATCACATTTCTAGAAGCGATTTAGACCATGTTTGAGTTGTACAACGAGGCTTGGATCACAGCAGAGCACAGCAGATATGACTCTCTCTCTCTCTCACTCATATTGCGAGGAGACAGACCCTTGGCATCCTTATTCACAGGATTAAAAGCAGTCAAATGAAGTACTCAAACCCCAACAGCCTGTGCCGTAGCTATTACTCTTTTATTGGTCCTCAGAGGATTATTCGTCATACGGGCTTCCAGCATGTCATGGTTCATACAAACTGAGACCGATGTTTATCTACCACCATATTTCAGCTTAGGGTAGGTCCAACAAGCTCACATGTACATAAACAAGGATAATACATAGAGCTCTAGTAAGAAATCCCAGCAGTCCTACCTGCCAAGATGCAATATGAAGACGGCTGGCACAAGACCCATAATGCTGAAGTACTGCTCTCTTTGATCAGATACATGTTTGTATTCTAGTCTTTACACAGAAATGAAATGATATGTTCCTGAAACAGCACAGGGGAACAGGAGCATCTGTGGTGATTGAGCCCTGGGCTTCAATGCTCATCATGGTGGTCCTAATGCAATCCCTCCCTCTGGGTTTGTTAATGGCCCTGCAAAGGGTTTTGGGAGAGTCCTATACACTTAGACAGAGCTGCCCCATAGGATGCACCAATAAAAATGGAGCTAAAATAAGACACATGCTTTTTCTCTTTTTATGTGTGCTGTAAAGTATGAGCACATGTATCTGCATGGACCGGGATAGCCTGCAGAAATTAGGACTGTTTCCCCATTACAGACTGTGCCATTATATAAAAAACATCCTGAGAGGCTGAGTGCATTAGCTTCGGCTTTTTTTATGGGTCATTTGGTTTAAAGTAGTACATAAAGATAGCTCTGCTCTAAGATGCAAACAAAGAGCTCAAAGTGAGGCCTTATGCTGATCATGGAGAAGACAAGCACTAACATCATCAAAGCTTCCATCATTCATGCACGCCATTGTCAGAACGTATATAAGAGAGATGTAACCTACTCTTCAATAACAGATGCCTGTAGACAGTGAGCAAAAAAAAAAAAAAAAAAAACCTTGCTTTCACATTAGGGGTGTCACAATATTCCAGTTTTGACGATAACCGTGATATTAAAAGCATGAGATATTGATATTGTGTTAATTTAGGGTGTGACGATATACCGGTAGTGGCGATAACCACAATATTTAAAATGAATAGGACTCTTATGATATCAGGACATGTAAATACTCCAGCGCCAGTACCTGGTTGAGCTCTCAGGTGGCAGTATTGCACCTCAACGCTGACACCTGTCAAACAAGAAGACGACACAGCGCATGGAGCGGGAGAGTGAGAGGCTCTGTCCACACCCGGCCGAAAAAAGTAAATTAAGCTCGACAGAATGGGAGTTTTTTTGCATGCAGTTATATGCCCTCAAAATTCAAGATACATAAGTATGTTTTGCCCCGACGATTTTTTGTCATTATATCATATTATAAAATTTGGTTGTTTTACAATATCGCATGAGCAAAAGTGCTGTTTTTCCCAAATCAGCACAAATGCAATGTTCCTTCAACTCATTGTTAAATGAACAATGTGAGTTACATTTTAGAAACAGTATTGTTAATATTGTTTTTTTTCCTTTATTTCGCCAATGAAAAATTCAAAATTATGAACAGCAGAACAGAGCCGCAGTGCAACAGAAATGTTTTTGTTATACTGCCTGAATCCACATTTAGAACGAATGAGCTTCGTTCCTGAATGAATCAGTCATTTGAACACATCGTTTGACTCACTCATTGATTAAGACAGTGACTTGCTACCACCTACTGGCAGTTTAGTTTAGTTTCATATTTAAGGGACATTTTAATTAAAAAGTTAACATCAGAAAAAAAAAAATACATATTAAATATTGAATTAAATTTTTGTAGACAAATTGTAAATGCTGTGTAAATATATTAATGCCACTTCTCATTCTGTGTCACCTCTGTATTGCAAAGATGGATTTTGTTGATAATGATTTAATTTGATTGGTAACAGCCATAATGTATAGGTTGGTGTTAATTTTTATTTCTTCAGGTCTTAAAAAGCCTTAAATTTGACTTTAAATAATGTGCAGAAACCCTGAAAGAGAAATGTTCCTATAGATATTGCAATATATCGATATTGTGAAATTTTTTGGCCACAATAACCGATGTGTGAAAAATCTAATATCATGACAGCCCTCTTTCACATCCATATGTAACACATCTGAAAAATTGTACATTCAAGCAAGCTGGAACAGACAAGTAAACAGTGTTGCAAAGAAATATCTGGAAAAGGTCAAGAAAGAGTCAGAGAGAGATACAGTTGTATCGAGGAGAGGTAATACTGCCCAAATATCTAAGCCTGAGAATACTCAATTAAACTAATTCATGATGATAATGTTACTTTCACTTTATCATCTTATTTTGACAATCTTAAATAAATAGTTTCCCTAAGCATTTCTGTCGATTGATCAATCAATCAATCAATCAAAATCTGAAGACTGCTGGTCGCTCTTTCCAATGCAATTACAACTGAAGTTTAAGTATGTACTTAACATGCACCTCATACAACATAATATTTTTCTTTGTATATTTTGAAAACAAGTAAATAAAATTGGCATGACTGTCGTTTACAGAAACACTAAAATGCAGAATATGTGAGTGCATGTTAATCCATATGTTTGCTAGCAATCTGCATCTGAATGCAATCTTTGATTGATCAAGCAAGCAAAGAAAGAAAAAACAGTAATTGAGTTTCCCATCAGCTCTGCGGTCTTGTAAATTGGGTTCTTTTCTTTTCATGTGTGAATTGCCTACAAATCAGTTTTAGGGAAGTTTATAGAGATCATAGGATGACTCAACTCTCTTTGGCTTGAACATAAAGGGGCATTTTGTTGAGTAAATACAACACACCTGGAGCTGATGACTGCACAACTATTCCTGAGCATTTGCACGAGGACTTTTAGCAGGCTATAAACCTTTCCCTGGGATATTACTCTGACTCCAACTTCAATAAAGAAGGAGATTAATGTAGTTGCAAGCAGTTTATTTCTGTATCAGCCCCTGTCCCCAGGCCCTGAGGGTGGAAAACAGGAAGGAGAGCAGTGAGAAGTGAAACCTGAGCACAATGTGCCCCAAGTTCAGGCCGATCAATCACAGCAATAAATGTCAAGAACTGGATAGGTAAAACTAAACTTAATGCATTCTGTCTGGTAAAAGATGATGATGTATGTGTGAGAGATTGAGGGCATGTCCAATAGTGTGTGATGGAAGTGTTAACATCTTTACTAAGTTTAAGCATTACTGCATGCATGAGAAACGAAAAATGCACAAAGTGCTGCCACAACTTGAGGCAAATTGGGACTGACAGGAATACGGGAGATAGCAAACAAAGACATCTGACTTGAGCACCGTGTAGGTTTCTTTTCAGGGCTTAAAAGTGCTGCATGTCAACATCTTGCATCTGTGTTTCTCCTTGCCTCAGTTTGAGCAGGTCCTAAGAACGCAAGCCATCAGGGGATGAAGTTTGGGCTTCAAAAAACTCAATGTGGATGCTTTAAACCAAAGCCATATAAAAACTCCAACCACGCTCATGTCAAAGAAAGAAAATTCAAACAAACAAATAGCGTATTCCCCTGCTGCTTTGAATGATTCCAGGCAGGAAGGATTATGTGAAATGAACACCTATCCATCATCATGCCCTCACTTCATGACGGTCATGCTTGCTAATTATGCCAAATAATTATAAACATGCCTATGAATTTTGAATAGAGGATCAAAGATCTCCCAGCACATCATAAGTGAGGCGTTATCATCATGCACGCCGGTCCTTTGGTGGCTCTCGTGTGTCTTCACTCTGAGCATGCCCATGTTCTGTCAAAGGCAGAGGCCACATAGTCCATCTCAGTCTGCCGCGCTGCCTCTCTCTGGCCAGAGATCTGTGGCAGATGGGGAGATAGGGCCTTGGAACTGCCCCGGGGTAAGAGCACAGCTCCCTGTCACCTAAGTTCACCATGGCACTGTGCATGCTGAAATCAAGCCACTTCCCCTCTCCAAATGAGGCAATACATCAGGTGCTGAATAAATGAGTGATGAAATCTTGACAGATTAAAGTGAAAGAAAAAAAAGTCTCAGAGGCCATCTGCCCAACCAGGCTGGACTGTCATTGCAGCACTGATGGGGAGTGAAAGAGTGGAGAGGGAAGAGAGGCATCTCTTTCAGATACTCAACTAGAGATACTTATTCTGATCTTAGAGGAAATCTGGATAATGAAAGCATGCACATTATGACATGTACATTGATGCCACGAATAATTTGGACACTTTCTGACACTTTTTTATCAGTAATTGCATTGAATTAGAAACAAAATATCAAACTAAGTGGTATTTTCTCAGAACTAACATCACTTTTCTGAACCATTTTGGCAATGACTTTCAACTGTTGTCAAGGTGAATGAAAGTCAGTCTTCTCAGGTTCTCACAAGTATGCTAGCAGAGTAACAGGTGCAATTCATCACTTTATGAACATGCTTCACTAACGTATCACAACCAGAAAGAGTCCAAGTACTCTGATTCAAATGTCTCAATATTGATCAGTATTTGTCATTTGTCCAGTACGATGCCTCACTAAAATGCCTGTGATTATACTATGATGCTGGTTTCAGACTTTTTTTTTTTTTTTTTTTTTTTTGCTTTTTGTGTGCTTCTTCATTCAATGAACTGTGGAAAAAGTATATGTTGATGTTGCAGTGAAGACTGTGCTTTGATTATTCAATTTCTGTATATTTACCTGTTAGACATACCTGAGAATCTCAAAGCACTGTTTACAAGGTTGCATGGGTCAAAAACAACAAAAACAATAACTTTTTTTTTTTTTTTTTTTTTTTTTTTTTTTAAATATAGGTAAAAATCTGAACTGTCCGACTTGGCCAGTAGAAAAAGCCCTGATATATTAAAGGCACAGCTAAATGTGACATTTATTAAAATGTGTTTATGTGAAGATTGTTTTAAGTTCACTTAAATTAAAAGTTGTTACTTTTTTTTTTTTTTTTTTTTTTAAGAAATGTTAAAATTGATAGCTTTCAATTATACTGTGATGTTGAATGGCTATAACTAATGGCTAAAATTGAGGGGGGGAAAATCTATTAAATAAAGACATCAGTGATACTGGCCTCCATTCATAATGCTTAGTAACAAGATGCCATTAAACAAATATTTAAATACCCTCTATGTTGTGTATACATTATTTTGGAGATTCAATGTGAAAGTGTAACAATATAAAAAATTTTGAATAATCAAGATTAATTACAGACAGAAAATGTATGATTATTTTTTAATCAATTGACATCACTAATTTAAATATATACAATGATCAAAGTATCAAATAATATAAAAATAACTTGATAAAGGATTAATAATGCATACTGTACACGATTGTATCAGCATGGCCACATTTTTTTTTTTTTTTTTTAATACTACATCCAAATTTACTGTGTTTTCTGGTTATATTCTAATAAAGAGTCTGAGAAATAATTATATATGGTTATTATACCATTGCTAAAACAACATCTAATGGTGGCCTAAGACTTTTGCACAATATTGTATATGTATAAATAGCTAGCTTGAGTCTGCTTAGGGAACAGGCAGCCCACGCCAGAGCTCTAAGAAAGAGTAAAGGATACAGAGCCATGGGGAAAGGAACACTGAGGAACACCTCTTGTGCAAACTTCAGAGCATGCAACTTCCCACCAGCAGTTCATGTGAGCGCATGTAAGACACAAATATTGGCCCACTTTTGCCAGACAGACTCCCCCAACTCAGCACATCTCTAAAGTTGGAAAAGGCAAGGTGATTTTTGCAGTAGGTAGAGTAGAACCCGGTGCCTCCCTTAGACACCTTTTCAAGAAGCAGTGCCAGAGAAGAAAAAAGAAAAAAAGAAGAGAGAGAAAGAAAAGAGTAGAATCAAATGCTTTGCAGGCAACAAATTAGAGCTGAGCAGAGTGCTCCTTTTCAAAAGGCCCTTTACTTTGACCTTGCTTCATGTTAAATTCAATTACAGCACTTTTCTCCAAAGAGGATATTCAGAGCAGCATCGCCTCTGAGATAGCGGCAGCAACATCTGAGGGCTGTATTTCAAAAACACGCTCTTTAATATACCAACTCGCATACCTCGACACAAACAGCGGCTCTTGCTCTGTCACTGTAGATCAGTGCTGGCACTGCTATTCCATGTACTTTCAAGGGGTAAATTACCCTGCACTCACGATCTGTACACCTCGGTATGATGAAAACACAACAGTACTCAAGGCTGTCATGAAATCAGTGAGTGGAATCTTACAGTACAGAGCAAACAAAATATGCAAGAAAAGTCAAGGAGCGCTGCACTCCTAATTGGTCGACCGCGACTGCCTGGGTGGAAGTTCCAGTCGTCAAGGTGATAACCAAAGTGGTAGACATATAATGTAAATGAAAAACCTGAGGGTAGAAGAGATTTGAAAAGCATATTCTTTCATGGGTAATATGTCACACTTGTTCAGCTTTTGTGGAATTCGAAATTCACCATATGAAGAATGCAAATCGATATTGTTATTTAACTTTAAGTAATGCACTTGCATATTATCTTAATAAAGCTGTCTTTATTGCAGTGATTCACTTTCAATCTAAATGCAATACTGTTTGAGAAAAAGAGACTCAACAATTAGTTCCCTCTCTTTTTATTAATAAGCTTCCTCTCTTGTTATTAAAATAATCTTGTTGTTTTTTTGTTTTTTTTTTCGTTTTGACAGTTCTGTGGGCAGTAACAGAAACTTTCAGATAATGATCTAAATTAGTTACACATTTATGTTAATATAAAATGAAAATTATATAAATTATAAGCCAAAAGCAACCCATTTTCTGCTTTGGTGCTGATGATAGGATACTTCAGCCTAACCAATGGAGCTGTGGAGGTACAATAATAAATAAATGGAGGTGGAGGTACAATAAAATACATAAATAACTGCATACATAAATACATACATAAGGTAAAACACTTATCCAAGTATATATGTGTCTGCTTTAGCAAATGATGACTAACAGGCACAGAAAGAAGTGTTTTCAGTTTTGTAGGCAATGTTGGGAAGATGATCGGCTTCCTGCTGGCTGCTGGCCCTCCCACAGATGCAGCAATGGCACTTGGGTTTATCCGCCACAGAACATTTCAGCCAAAGCTGTGGGCTAACATCTGTCCTGCCAAAGCAAGACAACCTTTTTTTTATTTGTGAAGGTAAAACATTTTCCCAGTACAAACATCAAGGGACAACACAGTCCCACCAGAATGAAAAGGAATTGGTCCCACAATGCATCACACCTTCCCACTGACCTGCCCTACTCTTGTGGCTAACAGGCTAATGAGCCTGAAAGAGGCTTCAGGCCTAGTGTGCCCACACCATGGAGCCAGAATATCCCTGCATCCATTGCTTTGGGATCGAATGGGAGCAACTAGTGTAATTGCCTTGAAAGCAATGTAGCATCATTAGAGGCTAGTCAGAGACGGCATTTGCAGGAATGAAAGGGCAAAGCTAACAGCTTCTCTGCTGCTGTAAAGGTTATTTTTAATCACCAATGAAGAATCCTGGCTTTCCCCATTCTTCAGGACCAATCTTATTCTTCTCTAGTTTGCCTCACCATCCCTCTTTCCACCATCAAACACCTAGACCTTACTTTGGGGAGAAAGGGGCAACTGACTGGAAGTTTATTAATTACACAATGCTTTGTTTGTGGTGGTCATACGGGGTCGGCCTTTGACCCGAAAAGAGCACTGGGCACATAGAGTGTACAGTAATTAGAACGGGGCCACTTTTGTTTCTTCTGAAGCTTTAAGACTTATGACTGTGGTCAAGTAGACTCAAATGATCAAGACACCAGAAGCCAAAAGCAAGTACAAAAAAAAAAACAAACAAACAAAAAAAAAACATTAATAACAATAAATAACCTCAACAAAAAAGCAAATGCCAATGAGTCTCCATTTGTTAATTGGAAAGAAAAAAGTCAAAGAAGGAAAAAAAAAAAAAAAAAGATTTTAAAATGCATTACTTTTGTCTGGATTTTTGCAGGATCATTTGTGTAAGTAATAACTGTTTTTTTGATAATGGTCAATTATTATTATTAGTAGTAGTAGTATTCGTTATTCTTATTTGTATTATTAAAAACAAACAAACAAAGACAATGCTAAATGTTTTTCCTTAAATTGACCTCGATCTGATAGTAACAATTCAAATGGATATAGACTACGCAAAATAGTCAGATTAAACCAATAGTCTAGTTTTTTTTTTTTTTTTTTTTCTTGTCAACATGAACAATTCTGTGTTTATTGTATATGCTGGGCTGTGACATGACTGTCAGTGGAAAGTTTTTTTTTAATTTATTTGTTTTTTATTTTTTATAAACAAGAGTTTCACAGACTGAGTATCCCTCTAAAACTGGGTTTTTGAGTATACAAAACAAATGATCTTGCAAAAAAGAAAGAAAAAAAATCCCTACTTGCATGTCTCTCTCTAAAAGAAAAAAAAAAAAAAATGTTTGGGTTTATCAGTAGATTTTTTTTTCCAACAACCACTGTTTACCTTCAAAAAAGAGAGAAAAAAAAGAGCAATGAAGAAAAAAAAAAAAAAAAAAAAAATCAAAAATACAAGGCCTGAGCTTTTGTTAAGATAGTGTCTCTGTCTCTTATCCACTTCATCAATAGAAGCTGTTTCCTCAGCTGACAGCAGAAAGACTGACATACATCATACCTGCACGCACCTACACAGGAGTACACTTGCGCACACACATATATACGCTGTGTTTCAATGCCGAATCTAGGTCAGAGACATTAAAATTTCAACAAAGTCCCTTTGACTTTGGAAGGAAGGAGTGGAGAAAAATTCAGACAGAAGGCCTGGTGTCGCTGTGTCACAGTGGGGTTGTGCCATGCCCAGGCTACAGTAGCTAGGCCTGATAGATTCCATGACATCAAAGACAGTGGAAGAAGGTTAGATTATGTGACACCAGACACAACAAACTCAGACTGAACCAGACTGTTAGTTTCAGTACTCAATGTGTTCAGTCCTCATAGAAAAAGAAATCTAACTGCAAAGCAGGCATTACAGACATACTTCTCCATACCATCTAAGGAGAAAAGGCCTGGATATTTAGTGAAAGGAAAAAAAAAAAAAAAAGCACTCTTTCATATTATAAAGCTCCATCTGAAAATTGATGATCTGGAACTCTAGGACATTTTTATTTGTCCCCAAACGCCTACCTGACTGCCCCGTGAATGGCAGGGTTCGGGATGATGAAATATTTGTGGCTGTAAAGTGCGATTGATCGCTTTACTCTGACAGGTGGCCTGTTTGCATGCTAGTTGGAAAGACAGATTATTCCGATAGTGTCCGCTGACTGAGAAGGCCTAAAACTCTACACAAACTGTTGCCACTTGTCCATACAAAACAACAGAATCAAATGTGGTTTAAAAGGGAAAAAATAAAAAAAAAATTAGATATTTTCAAACAGCAAGTCAATAAAATACATGTTTACTGTTAACTTTGTTAATCGTTTAATCAGAAACAACAAGGACATATACAGTAAACAAAGTCCAATGTGGAAAAATTATGAGGGGCTGCTGAAATCATTTCCATTGTCCATCTTTACAGTAGGTCATAATCTCCTTGTCAGAGAATGACTTTTTATGTATATTAAAGAACCCACTACATCAAAATTCCCCTGTGTCATTCTCCTACGCTGCTTACATTCAGCGCATCGAGGTTCTACGTCCAAATGCCGGCTCAGTATTGGATGACACTTCACATGAGCAGCACAATACATGCATGTGATGCTGACACAGGAAGAACCTGGAAGCACTGAACGTAAACAGCGTAGGAGAATGACACAGAAGAGAAGATATTGCTGAAAAAAAAAAAAAAAAAGAAAAAAGTCATTTTTGCTTGTTTTTAAAAAAGTATTCTAGTCACTTCATAAAATTAAGGTTGAACCACTGCAGTCACATGGACTATTTTAACAATGTCTTTAGTACCTTTCTGGACCTAGAAAGTGGTGGCTAAATTACTGTCTATGGAGAGGTCATATACCTCTTGGATTCCATCAAAAATATCTTAATTTGTGTTCCAAAGATGAATGAAGGTCTTACGGGTTTGAAACAACATGAGGGTGAGTAAATAATGGCAGAATTTTCATTTTTGGGTGAACTAACCCTTTAAATGTGTAAGATATCTATGTTATTACAGTACATACACTAGCATAGTAATTAACAAACCATGCAAGTGTCTAGTGTGATGTTTCCACACTAAGATATATTTGCATAAACATGGTAAACTATTGGCTAATTAAAAAAAAAACTTTCTGCTTCAACAGGGGGAAAAAAATTATGACAGGACAGAAAAAAAAAATGCTTTCAATCACAATTCTTTGTTTTCTATCCTCAGTTTCCATCATAATTCTCTAAATAAGTTTTGTTCATGCTGGAGTAAAGAAATACAATCATGAATAACATATCAAGAATGGCAGACTAGGGTCTGAGGACCCTACGCCAAATGCAAACATCACAGCAAACTCAATCCCAGTTTGCTTTTGCTGGGAAGAGAGAAGCTGTTCGGGTTGCACCATACACTGTAAATCCTTCCTTTGAGCAAATATTCTCAGGGCTTACCACTGCTCCACCAGCCCGAACGTAAACACAAAACGAAAAGTGCACAAGAAGCTACAGACACACACGACTAATAGTTTGTACATGTTTACAGTTATGAGCAGCTAATGTACTTGCCTCTCTATGTATGTAACGCATTGAAGTGAATCATACAGTACTTATCCACGGTAAATATCATTGGAGAGTTCAGTTCTCCCACACACTACAGCTCGTTTCTTTCATTAGACAGGAATGGTATTTAAAAAAGCCTTTGCAGGAGATACACGCAGCACCATCGGGTCACGGTGCGGGCCGTCAATACCGAAATCACATTGTTTCCGAATTAATTAACTCATTGAATCATTGAATCATTTATATATTCATGCCATTTCCCCTCACTGTTTTCACAGGAATCCATTACACAATTACACAGGCATCACTGTGTAATACCAGAGCGAGACAGAGACAGACACAATGACACAAAATAAATAATGAATTGCATTCATTTCAAACCACACCACTCGCTTATGACATTTGAAAATGGTGTCAAATTATGAGCATGATTTTCACTGGGGAACAGACGGGTCCTAATTAAATGCAGGCTCATTGTTTTAGAGATACACTAACCTTTTTTTCAGCCTGCAAACAAAGGCCTTTGGTACACCTGAGACATCAGGCATTTGTCACGCTACATCTTTCTCACTTCTGAGTCGTACAATGTGCAGACACCCTCACAACATGTTTTATAGTGTGTACACTAAAAAAAAAAATAAAAAAATAAAAAATAAACATAAAGCACTTACTAGTGTGCCAACAAATGGAAACAAACACACAAATCGCTCTCAAACCCACTCTCCTTTTTTATGTGCTGATAGTGAAGTAAGGAATTCCATGCAGTGCCACATCTCCTAAAGCAAGGCATGTTTCTTTTTCTTTATTTGGCATGGGTTCTATGTGCATGTGCCTATCGCCCCCCAGCAGCTCTGGAGCACACCCATATCTCCCTCCACAGACACTGCCATCACACCTGCTCAAGAAAACACACATGGCACATGTATGAAACAAAGTCCACCCTGACTTCATCAGAGAAACAGAGCCCGTTATTAGCCAGGAAAAATAAAAATGAGACACTTTCCTGATGGTTTAATTTGCTAGCCTCCCAATCTGAGGTCACATTTATTGTCTTTCTGCCATCGATACCAATTATGAAGCATCAATGGAGGATGAAAAGGCATAAATATATTTTCTCCCCCTTTGATACTGTTTTCTAAATCCTTTTCTTTGCCCTCTTCACATTGTAATTGGGTTTGTGTGATAATGAAGGTCACGTTAGCAGAGCGGTGCATTGTGGTCTATACGTCTGTTACTATAGAGAAAGGGCCGCAGCATCCCTCATTATCCAAGGATCTTCTGTGATTCATGCGTCATTTTGGATGAAAACCAACAATGCTAACTATAGAAAAGTCCCTCATTGTCTGAAGAGCAAGATGGGGCCTGCCTGCAGAGACCATCACAATGAGGAACCTGCATTAATGGGTTTGTCATTTAACAACCTGCCTTCCTTCCTATTAAATAAATAAATAAATAAATAAATGAATAAAACATAGCAGGAATATTGGTAATACATCATATAGAGGGGTAACTGTTATTTCAAGTGTCCTGATAAAGAAATCCATGGGGTCTTTTCATTACTTTGTTGTGCTTGTTAGTCATCTGAGTAGATAGCAGATTGTGTCTTAATTGGAAATCCCACCAGAAGCCTTCAGTAACATACTATAAAATTATCAGCACCTTCGACGGCTGCTTTTTCATTATAGGGGTGTTAGCATAACTGTAGGTGAGAAACATAAAAAAACAACAGGGCAGCCAGTGTTAATTTTTACACAGTTGTTTGTTTCAGTTATAGTTTGTGTCATTAAAAAAATAGCACGTAACTCATTTTAACTTGTGCATTTCAAAAATCAAATACAGCAGGCTATTAAAATGTCATTATTTAGTTAAGCATTGCTTGTTTTCAGGCATTATATTCAAAAATTTAAAAGTTTGGGTTCAGTAAGAATGTTTTATTTATTTGTTTTAAAGAAGTCTCTTATGCTCACCAAGGCAATGTTTATTTGATAATGAAAATAACGTAAAATCTATAATATTCTGAAGTAGAATTACAATTTTTATTTTTTTCAGGATTTGATTAATAGAAATTTCAAAAGAACAGCATCTATTTTAAATTATTTGAAATCTATTTTTCTGTAACAATGTACAAGTCTTCATTTGATAATTTAATATGTCCTTATACATGCACGCACACACACAAACACACACACACACACACACGTTTGTTTTTGTGAATTGTGGGGACTTTCTATAGGCCGCAATGCATTTTATACTGTACAAACAGTACTTTCTATCCCCCTACCCTACCCCTAACTCTAAACCTAACCATCACAGGAAACTGTGCACACCTTTATTTTCTCACAAAAACATAATTTAGTATTTTTATTAATTCATTTACATTGTGGGACCAGTGGCT
>NC_090221.1:13645544-13698044 GCF_024489055.1 Chanodichthys erythropterus | reverse complement strand
TAGCTCTCAGGCACGGATCAATACGATAGAGTCAAATAGGCTGGCTGTGCTGTGTGACGGCCAAAAACCCTCATCAGCGCACAGTCTGAGAGAGCTCTCCAATACACACTGACTGACAAGCTATCACCTCACAGGATCAGACACAATATACTATCTCTCCCTCCCTCCCTCTCCAATGAGACTCAGACACACCTTACGATAGAGGACAAGTCTGGGGTGAATTATGAACACAGTGTACCACCCAGCTATAACGCGCTGACACTCCAGCGGTAACATTAAGTCCAGTTCATTATGACGCTAATGATAGCCATTTATCAATCATTAATCACATGCTCTGATGCAGAATATATGGGCAGACAATCAAAGAGAGAGAGGAGAGAAATTTAAGTGCTGCTGCAGGAAGGCGGTCATGCATCTGTTGCAGCAAAATTATCATATGCAAACACTCAGTCAATCACTGCTTTAATCAATGCATTCATTAGTTGTCTGTATATATGTGGACAGCAGAATATTCTTAAAGATTCATTCAAAAATGCTGCATTTGTGGTGCGCTGGCTGTACTTACACAACCCAGTCTGTGTAATATAAATAAGATTTATTTTGGCTACTAATATACTTTTAATCATCATCTAGCATCACTTTAACTCCAAGTTTTCAAAATAACTATTATTTTATTTTAACTTTTAATGTTTGTTACTGTATTATATAATTGTATTAATTTAATTTATTTGTGTTATTGAATTTATTAGCATTTTTTTTTTTTTTTTTGAAAGAAATAATAGTTTGGCTTCTATTGTATATTAGTCATAATCGCAAATTATTTAACTAGTTTTCCCCTCAAGAAATATTAATTTCTTTGTTTATTTTTTTAGGTCAAAACATATTTGATGTTAATTATGATTTTATAAGATTTTATTAATTTATTTTGTGTTATTGTTTTAATAAGCAATTTTTGTAGATGAAGAAGATGATGATTTATATAAAGAAGAAGAAAAAGAAGTAGTGAGAGAGTACTGCAGGTTGTACATCTCACATAAATATTTCAGTGCACAAGACAGGTAATTCTCTGTGAAGTGAAATATCAAATAACATACAGGGAAAAATATGACAAAGAAACAAGGAGAAAACAGGACTGTGTTATGTCATACTAAGAAGGTCAGGTCAGGGGCTCTTTATAGAGGGTGGGAGGTCATGACCCCTGAGTTTTATTTATTTATTTATTTTCTGATCCTAGAGGAGTTGGGCACCTGTAACCCACAAACACATTAATATCCAACCCCCATTTAAACATTTGTACCTACGCGCTCAAAAAACACACTGGACTGGCTCCGCCCTTTCTTCAGCTCAAGACAGGAACAAACACAGCCGTCGACTAAAAGCTGTCCCACAGCGCCGGTCCTAAAAGGAATCATTCTATCAAGTGTGTCACTAGAGCTTAAAAACTGGGCCATTTGCACTGTCACCTGCACAACAGCAGGGACAAGCCACGACGGCCCAGGGAAACACTGAGAGCAATGTGCGACAACATGTGACTGCCGGGAGAAAGCGTTAATGCAGACAAGACACCCTCCCGATGCTCGGTATGGAAAACTAAAGTCTGGAAGAAGAAGTCATCATCTCCATGTTCGGGGACCTTTAAAGACAGTGAAAGTACGGTCACGACCAGCCATCTCTCGTTCACTTAACCTGCCACTATCAATCTGCCGCCATCACCGACCGCAGCAGCTGAATTGTATAACAGCTGGCAAGGAACTATTCACATTTCTGATAATGCACTCAATTAATTTGGCCCAATTTGTAAAAGAGCAGATTTGTTCAAGCCACACAAGCTTGAAATCAAGCCTTATTTCCATTATCGCCATGGTCCTGTCCAGCCATGCTGCTCTCGTGCTCTTGTGCCTCACCATAGGGTTTCCTTAATCATAATAGACAGAATAATGAGAGAGGGAACTGGCAGATGGCCAGAGCAAATACAGCCACACAGGTGTGTATGTACATACCGTGCTCAAGTTCTTAGAGTCTCTGGCATTATCAAAAACCCTGCCCTTGTTCAAGAGCGCCACCTACGGGAGCCACTGAAAACAACCACCTGCATGAACCATAGGCATAGAAAAGCAAAAAACAAAGCAAAAAGCTGTGTGAGTTAGGTGCTGTGTGGATTGAGTCATTCAGTACTGCATTCTTGATAGGGATGTGCAATACTTTTCAAAATCGATAAGTCAGTAGGTTATTTGAATGACTTGTTGGCCTTATATGAACCATGTATAATTAGGCTAGTTTAGGGTCATGTCCACAAAACTCGAGTAGATACATTTCAAAGAGATTTATAGACACTCAATGAAGCACATGAACAGGCTAACTTCAACAACAACAAAAATGACTAAATAACATTTTTTATTGCACAAACTTTCATATCTCATATTTAATATCACTTAAAATATCCTTAATATCTTTAAATATATCTTTAACATAATTAATATGTATGCCATACAAGCAAATGTATTTTAATTATAGCAATCAACATGAACATTTGAAATGGCTGTAACAATGATGCTCATAAGTGCTTTATACTCCAGTCTTCAGTGACACATGATCCTTCAGAAATCATTCTCAAGAAAAATGTCTTATTATCAATGTTGAAAACAGTTGTTCTACTAAATATTTTGGTGGAAACCATGACACAACCATTCAAAAGTGTGGGGTTAGTAAGATTGTAAGTAAGAATTGTTATTATTATTGTTATTATTATTATTATTATAACTAAATTAATACTTTTATTCAGCAAGGAATCCTGAAAAAAAGCATCAACATGCATAATAATAAATAATAAAAAAAAAAACATTAATAACTGAGAATACAATAATAATTGATAATAATTATTATCTGAATAATTCTATAATGAATCAGCACATTAGAATGATTTCTGAAGGATCATATGACATTAAAGACTGGAGTAATGGCTGCTGAAAAATCATTCAGCTTTGCCAACACAGGAATAAATTACATTTTAAAACTCGCCTCAAATACTCAACAATTTTTAGCCATACCGACTTTCTGTAAAAAGGTAGTATGTGAAACAATGCCTCAGGAAAAGAAAGTCACTATGTTATTTAAATAATCATACATCACTCAAAGAGTGTTTATTTTTCACATGCATGTCTATTATTACAAATTTACCTTAACAGTTAAACCTAACTTTGCACTCTCTGAACCAAAAGCCATGCTGCAACCACTAGGCAAGCTTCCATTTTAGCTCAACTGCCTCCTACACCCATTCTAAAGCGTCACATGCGCAAAAGCATACACTTGTGGCATTCAGTTTCAGCTCAAAGACTAGTAAAGGCTGGTTGCCATGGGGACAGGTGCGTGCAGAGCTGATGCGTATGTGTGTGTGTGTGTGTGTGTGTGTGTGTGTGTGTGTGTGTGTGTTAGTGGAGCACGTCATACAGTTCTCACTTATGACAAACAAGTGTCGTGGAACAGCGGACAGCGTGAAAACTCATACTACTGCCTGAATGGACAATCAGAGCGCAGTCCGCAGGAAAAGGGCAGGGCTCGAAATTAACTTTTTTACTTGGTAGCACTAGTGCTCCAAACTAGCTAAAATTTAGGAGCACCACACCTTGATCAATAAATTCTAGAATATTAAGACACTTATGGGGCTGTTACCAATTAAATTAAATCATTTACACTGAAAAGTTAAAAATGCATTAGATGATGTTATGAGTCTGTTTGAAAAAATTGAATATACAAATAAGGAATGTTGGAAAGAATGATACTTTCAAAAGATGAAACTAAACCACCAGTAGGTGGTAGCAGGTGACCATCTTACTGAGTAAGTCATTGTGTCATTAATTTGAACGATTCATTCAAATGGCTGATTCATTGAAGAATGAGGCAGTTCTTTATGAAAGGGTCATTGAATCTTTGACTCAAACGATTCGTTCAAAGAGCTGAGTCATTCAGTAATGAAAACAAGGCAGAGTGTTGCTGCGAGATTCTGCTGTGATCTTTGTGTGGAACTATTTTCGCTACTGAAGCAGAACAAAAAAGTCAATACTGCGTCTAAAATGTAAGTTATTTAATTTTAACTACTTGTTTATTCAACTGTTGAATAAAGTCATTGTCACATTTTCAATCATGATGGTGGAAGACAGCACTCTTCTTGGCCGTGTGATGTTGCTTAACTGTATCATATGTTATAAATATAAAAACTCCACATTTTGAATTTTTACCATAGTTCATTAACTGAGTTTGTGTGTTCTGCGCTCATTTTGTTTCCATTTATTTCAAGTGAGTTAATCTAGTAGCTTTTGGTGTTATAACCTTATTTATTAATGTATCAAAAACAACGAAAACAATAATTGGCTTATTGTATAGGCCCATATTCTTTTCTGTTACTTTATACATTTTTTGTTGTGGGGCAAGTAAATATTTGAACCACTGGCCCGACTGGGCCAGCAGAAAAAATCCTTAGCATTGGGCCCTGTATATATTAGGCTATTATTTTGATCGCCACTTACACTAATTGTAATAAAATCATTCTCGCGTTTTGGTGACTCTACAGTTTTTTTGTTAAAGTGTTAATGTCGAGCCCTGCTGTAACCGTTCTTTTCATCTTCTCTCTTAAGCTCTTTACATTTTGCAGCTAGTTAGCTCCCGGTCACGTGACACCGGAGCGCAGTGAAAGGGAGATTGACGGCTATATTAACCAGCCTAAAGTCTGCTTTAACCTTAAGAACGTAAAGATGAAGTTTAATTGGTTGTGTGATAGAACGGTCACTGCATCAGCTCACAGCAGGCACATAGTAATTAGCGAATGTTTTGTAGAGAAAACAGGTCGCACCTCAACGATCACTTGCACTCGTGCACATGCTCCCAAATATATTTTGAGAATGCACGCATTAAATTTAGGGAGCATATGCGACTAAAATGGTCGCAATTTCGAGTCTTGAAGGGGTTAACACATGGTCAAACCTGGAGGTACAATGAGTGACTTGACTGAGACTTTTCTTTTTCTGTCCATCTCTCGCACATTCACAATAAAGTTGGCCTAACCCCTATTATTTGGTCTTGCATATCAAGGTGAAAGATCATAGTGATTCATTCATCTAAATACAACAGAGAAACTACAGCTGTCAGCTGCACTCTAATAACCATGTGAAAAAAACCTTAACCTTCACATGCTCCCACACTCACAAAATGGAGGTGTGCCACACAAGAGAGATTTTGTGTAAGGTATAATGATAGCTTTACAAAAAACATGTATACCAAATGCATTTTGAAAAAAGCCACAACTCATAATAACAGTTTGCCTGTAGCGTGACCTTCCATTAGCACTTACTTTTACACTAGTGTTCCAATGTCCTTACTGAAATAACACTGACGTTATATTCATTCATTTTCCCATGGCAACGAATGAATCTAGATGGAGTCAAAAAATGGCAAGTTAAATTACATCTCTAAGTTAGTAATGTATTCATGATAAAAAATTAAATTAAATTAAATAACACAGTTTCTTTGTTTTCATTGGTATTTATTTATTTATTTATTCATTCATTCCTGCTTTCCACTTTTTCTTTGGACAATGGTGATAAACAGCAGTACAAGTTATTGCATCACTCAGAGCATCATAGGTCTATTCAAGCTAGTTTCAGTCTCTCTGTAGAACATTGTGATATTGTTGCTTGATTTTGTTTTGGTGTGAGGAATATTCCACATATCATTACTATATTCCATATTCCACAAAATCAGTATCCTAGATGAACTTGTGATGGTAAAACAGCATCCTCTTAGTGTCTATATATCTCTAACAGATGCATCTTATCAGTGTGGGCATAAATCTAAACTAACCTAAATATACTACTTCATTAACACAAACTAGTCATTCACACAACCCTGAGTGGCATACTGATTTTAAACAGGGAAAAAAAAAAATGCTATTTCACACATCTACAAAAGGAACAGTGTCAATGCACTGAACCTCTCTAGTAATCGTATCAGCATCAGTCACACTCTCCACTCTAAATGCATTTACAACAAGCCTCACCAGAGAAATATAAGATTATTTGCCAAAATCTTGGAGTTAATGAATTGGAATTAAAAATGTCATCTGCCAGAGCGAGATCATTTCCGGTTTTGTTTTGTCCCATAATGCATACGAGGGGTGGCTACCAGCCCATGCTGGCACTCTACCAGTCAAAGCAGCATGTGTTTGAGAGTGGTGAACCATGATATGATGGGCAACTGGACCAGAGGGTTGGAAAGGGGAGGCAGACAGGCAGCTATCAGTGCGACACGGCTACGGAGTAATCTGAAGGGACACGGGCAAGACCCAAGAAGTCCCAGGAGCCGGGGCGGCGTTATTCGCTACTCTCCAGGGTTGCATTGTGTCTCAGGCATTCAGTGTTAATCTCACCCTTCGGGGACATTTTCTGTTGCGTTAATTACACACCACCAGGAGCATTCATTAACACAAACACACACACGAAAACAGACACGCAGAAGTTCACTGGCACATGTTATCATACATGGATATGCACAGCACATGCACAAATTGGATACTAGGAGCCTAGTGTGTAAATATAAGGATAAATAATTGGCATGGCTTAATGTAACAGTTACATTAAAGGAAACCCCTGGTATTAAGACTGGTATGGCTTAATGTAATGTAAAATATGTCTTTTACTGAAATGTATAGTAGAAAACCCATGAAAGATTTAGTTATTTAAAAAAATCCATGACATATTTTCACAATGGGGGGCATTTTGTTAAGGTAAACAGTGCGTTCTATGTCGATGATGTCAAATGGTTGCACTCGGTGAGCTACAGATACTACTCTGTTCCTATTTTTACCGCAATACAACTCGGAATATAATATACGATGCCATATTGTGCAGCTTTTGGTTGTAATTTCCAGTCTAAGGGCAATAAGAGAAGCGATGCAAGTCTTCACTGCTTTACTAGCCATAAGAAGCGGAGAAAAGAATGGAAAGTAAACTTTTTTTTTTTTTTTTTTTTTTTTAATGTATATGTATATAAGGATCTTAAAATAATGACAATCTCATGATATACTGATAAATGATTGTATTAGTACAGACCCAGTCAAACCCACACCAACATACAGGCCATCTAACCTATCTAACAACATTAAAGGGGACCTATTATTCCACTTTTTACAAAATCTTAAATAAGTCTCTGATCTCCCCAGAGTGTATATGTAAAGTTTTAACTCAAAATACCCCCCAGATATATATATATATATATATTTATTTATTTTTTTTATTGTTAAAACTGCCACTTTCTTAAGATGCCTACAGTGTCAGAGAATATATGCTGCATGGAGAACAGGTATAGTTTAGTTTAATAACGGTTATAACTTATGTTGCCATCTTGCTTTTATGACTTGCTATTGCATTTGTGTTACAAAGATGTGACATCTTGAGCAGACCCTTGTTTATGAAGCAGTCCAGCGCAAAATGATCAGCACAAACGTATAAGACTTTACCGAAGATGAAATTTAACCATGTTGTCCTCAGTGACTCAGATGGCGAGAGTCTATGGTGACACGTATGTGCATTGGTACATCCCAAAACACAACACATGTAATGCCTCTTTGGCGCCGACATTGTACAACTCCAGCTGCAACAGCGATGATACCGAAATGGCGGACTCTGTGCTTCTCCTTCAGGGCTGTGTCCATGCTAATAGGACAGATCATTACCTTCTGTGGGAGGGACTTCTCCCAACAATGACATAATTGTAGGGGGAGATCTGAAACAGCTTTGAAGAGACTGCTTTTGATTTATGGGATTATATATATATATATATATATATATATATATATATATGTTATTTATATATATTAGGGCTGTCAATTGATTAAAAAATTTAATCTAATTAATTACATACTCTGTGATTAATTAATCTAAATTAATTGCATACATATTTTTTGCTGTTAAAGTATTAAATATTTAAACTCAAATGAATCAATGCAGGGTTTTTCCTGGGTCAAAAATGGTCTTCGGTGGTGACAGACATGGTCATCCATACAAACAGTATGCTAAACCTGAAAAGTATTAAAAAGTAGCATTTTATATTAACTAACAACTAGCTAACAACAACTTGCTTTGTTCTGGTTTGACCTCACTCCAGTCTAAACTAACCGATTTTATAGGAAGGCCTAATTTACTACACATTGTCATTTACATAACCTGAAAATATTGTGGATTATTAAGGCTAATTTTACTAACCGCTCTTGCTAAATGGGGTATGGGGTAAGCACACTCATGTTCTCATTTCAGAGTTGTTTGAGTAAATGATTCATTATAGACCGTGTGGACAGATCCATAGACATCCTAAGTTGTTGTAATGATTCATTAAATTGAATCTGTTCAAATGAGTCATTAGGTCGCGAATTGGACATTAGCGGATGTTGACACGTTGCGTGCGAATCGCGACTGTTATTAAGATATCGCAAAAGATTTGTCAACACAGAACACACTTCACCACTGGATAGGATTTTCGTTTTGTTTACTGAAAGTGTGGTTTATGTCAGCTGCACATGCAGGGCGCCTGTCGGAGAAGATGACACCCAGCGGTTATTCAGGAAAAACATTCTCCGAATGCGCCTCGGGAAACATGGATTTGGTCTTACGAACTTTTAGTATCTTATCAGTTGATTTAGATTATTATGTGTAAAGTAGAGAGAGTGCAAAGATGATGCTTACTTTGAAGAGAGCTCGCGCGCATGAGGGAGGAGCTCTGCTCGTTCTGTCCGTCAGTGAGGCAGTCATCTCCCTCCTTCATTTTACAGTAGAATGGTGGCTAGAACGGCTCCAGGTTCAAAGGTCAATACGGAGTGGATTAATCTGCGTTATTTTTTCTCAGATTAATTAATCAAAATTAATATATATATATATATATATATATATATATATATATATATATATATATATATATATATTTATATAATAGATTTTTACCATTATAGGCTGGTTGTTCTCACACACTGCAAACACACATCGGTGTTCAAACACCTTATAAAAGTGAAATTTGCATAATAGGTTGCCTTTAAATACACACACAGCATGTGTATAATCACACCATGCCAATTACAGTGGCACAGTTTGGCTCATCCACATCCAAAACACCCACCACATTACCACTTATCTAGTGCCAACATAGCCAGACGGGGCTGCAGCTAATGTTCACACAATTAACTCCAGAGCTCTTGGTCTCTCCCCCCACCCTCTTATAACCTCTTCCTCCCTGCCTCACCCTGCTTGAGACCAGCCCTCATTACTGGCCTGCCATCCGCTGACCTCTCACCATCGAAAAACCTAGTCACACAGCTCACATACACCTGGGGTTAGAACCACCAGCAAATTCGCTCTCCGTTTCCAATCTACGACTGCCTAGAGATGGTGAAAGGGCCATGGGGAAGGGCCGAGTATATTGCTCCATCGTGGCAGTCAGCTTGGTTTCTGGACCAGAGTGATGGGCTGGCAGGTGACCCTCTCCACTAGCAGCTGGGCCCAGCCCCAGCCGTGGGCTCTTTAATTGTGTCGCAGGGGAGCTCGAACTCTCTCCCCCTCTGGTCAATTATGGCGCTAGTCGGTTTAGGACAAGGTGGAGAACACATGAGATAGAGACAGTGAAAGGGAAAGAGATGCGTTTTGACTGGATTTCAGATAGAGTGAATGGGTTTAAATAGCCATGTGGGCTGAGAGACCCTCCATCACTGCTGCGCACCTGCGTGATGGTTATGTATCGGTCGACTAATGGACTCTGGCATTATGGGAGAGTTAAACATGCTTCAGTAGCCTAAGCATGGGAAAAGGGGGAAAAGGCGTCAAGCATTCTCTCTGACATGACATAGACCATTAGCACTGCCATCAGCATGGCAAACATGCGTTACAAGATGCCGATGCTGCAAGCCAGCGGAAAAACAGCATTGAAGCACATGCAGGCAAATCAATCCAGCTCGATTGTTATTACAGCAGGAGGAGAGTTGGCGCACCTCAAGGCCTTGTCCATATAATCTAACAACAACATATACTAAAGACCAGAGGGTTAAATACACATACAATAAAACGGGCTGGGGAGTTTAAGTGGACGGTGGTTTGACTCTGGCGTGTCATGCCAGTGTCTCTAATCAAATATCAGAGGACTGATGAGAAAATGTAATACAAGGTGGTGTTAGCTGAAGTACAAGAGTGTCTGACGTTGATGGTGTGAAATGTGATTAAAATTGAATCAAGGCATATCAATCGTGTGAGGTTAATTTGTATTAACACGCCGTGCCAAAAGTGTGCTTTCAATCCCTGAGATGCCCATGGCTTCAGAAAGGTTAATAAGTTGCCTCACCTCGGCCGAGGCAGCGGAGGAAGGAGAGAAGAGGCAGAGTGCGCTCGTTTAATGCAAATTCACAAGTGCACATACAGCAATGGTCACATGATCTATTCAGAACATCTGCTCTTTTGGCCTCAACTTCAGAACCCTTAAGAAGAAAAGAATCCTCATACAGTGGCCGCAAAATGGTTTTGGACACTTCTGGACACTCAAGTCGCACTTAAAAATGTATGAATGTCATTGCATGAGAAACAAAATATAAAACCAGGCATCATAATCTAGAGCTTTCAGCAGTCAAGGTTATTTTAGTGGATGTAAGTGAGCAGTGTTGATATTGGTAATTTAAACTAAAATTGTTAATTAAAATAAATCTGAAATTGAATAAAATATAAATATTAGATGAATAACTTGAACAAAAATTAGAAATGTATTATAACTGCAATAACAAACTAAAATTTAAAAAGCTAATAACATAATAATAATAATAATAATAATAATAATAATAGGTTAGACACATTTCGACCAATGCTTTATCAAATAAAAAAATAAAAAACACTAAAATTAAACTCAAATGAAAAGTGAAGATACATTAAAGGGCACCTATTATGCAAAATTCACTTTTACATGCTGTTTGACCATAAATGTGTGTTGGCAGTGTGTGAGCAAAACCACCCTAGAATGAGAAAAATCCACCCAGTGTTTTTTTTTACAATCTCAATAATTCATAAGCACTGTCTCAGAACGCCCTGTTCTAAGATTGCTCTCACTGTGACGTAGAATTGCGCTAAGCCCCACCCACGTGGTTTGACTGACAATCTGGTTTTGACATAGACCCCGCCCTCGGTGATCTGTCAACCATCCTCCATTGTTTCAACGACAGCCGGTAATGTCTCCTAAGAAACATAAGTGTTCTGTTGTGGGATGTAATAATGAACATAGTAGTTTTCACTTACTTCCGTTCCGACATCAGAGCCACTGAAAATGCAGTGGATGGATTTTATTTATGAAGGAAAGGCGCCACTCAAAATCATTTTTTGACTGACTGTTTTGAGAACGAGGGTCAATTCAAAGCAGGTCTTGCTTCAAAGTTAATCCTCAAGTGTGGATCGTTGCCTACTGTTCGCGATCCAACGTCACCTCCAGAAGAAGTAAGTGTATTTAATGTTTTTTGAGCAAATAGTCATTTCAGTCGATGTCAGCCAATTCAATAACAAATGCGTCTAAAGTTGACGTCGTCGTCGTAGAATGTCTGTGTACATAATTTAAACCTTGTTTGTATAGTGTGTATCTAACGTACTTAGCAAACGTTACCACAGTATTTGTGTTTTTTTTGCGCGAACGTTATCACAGTGTGTGTGTGTGTGTTGCACATCCATGCAAAGGGGAAGCGATTAAAACTCTATAAGTACATAAATGTATCAAATAACCATTCAGAGATGTCCTGCTCCATTCTCAATTGTGTTTTTTTCTGCCGGAGTATCTTCATCATCTGGGTCTGATTCCAGTTCAAACATGTACGGCTGAATGCCATACAAAACAGCGGGTCTCTCATTCTCAGCCATTCTGCTTCTACCGTATGCAAGTTACGCCCTCATCCAAAGGCAGGGCGGGGATATGCAGCTCATTTATATTTAAAGTGGTACACACCAAAACAGCTCTTTTTAAAACAGGCCCCAAAAATGACATTTTCAAATGGTTATAATAAATTAACTGTGGGGTATTTTGTGCTGAAACTTCACAAATACATTCTGGGGACACCCAAGACCAAAATTACATCTTGTAAAAAGGGGCATAATAGGTGCCCTTTAAAAATAAAAGCTAATTCAAAATATTAATACATACTAGTATATATATATATATATATATATATATATATATATATATATATATATATATATATATATATATATATATATATATATATAATTTAACCCTTTAAGCCCTGAAGGCAGAGTTGTTGTTTTTTTTTTTTTTTTCAGAGTGACATACACAAAAGTAAAGACATCAATTTAGGTAGACATGGTTTGACAGAAAAGTTTATTTTTTTTTTTTTTAAGTACATTTGGACATTTTCATGCTGAGAAACTGCTGAGAATTTTTTTTTTTTTTTTTTTTAATATATATAATTTTACTTTTTATTTTGTGGATTATTTTGTGTACATACCTGAAAAATGGCAGATTAGATTTTAAACCGGTTTGAAATGTGTCATAGCATCTACGACAATTCTGAGTATCTCACAATCCCTCACACTAGCTGATGATGGGCACTTTTTAGGGCCCAAGCGAATTAAGCGCGCAGGGCCCTCTTGTTCTTCTAAGGATATTTTTTTTTTTTTTTCGTCTTCCAGGGGTTTTTGGGGGCCTTAACATGCTCAAAAACTCTTGAAAATTGGCACACACATTGGAATCCGCGGCCATTAGGACGCCGCAGAGGCTGGTATCCGGGCGTGGCAGGGGGGCTCAACAGCGCCCCCTTGAATAAAGTCTGAAAATCTGGTCCATATATTAAACACGCTTGCACGTGCTTGCATATTAGTATGAAACTCGGTACACATATAGACCTCATCGGGCCAAACAACTTTCGTGCTCTAAGTTAAACGCCACGCCAACAGGAAGTCAGCTATTAAGGGTTGTTTGAAAAACGCATACATTAATTGATTTTGATGAAACTTTGGCTTAGTCTTCGTTGTACAAGGCTGATCACATGGATTTGACTATTGTGATTCAAAGTCATAGCGCCACCAACTGGAAGCAGAAAATGTGTCACTTTCAGCATACATTGAGATCACCCTCTTATTTTTACCTGATTTGCTTCAAAATTCATCAGAATAATGTTAAAACTTGGCACATGTAATCCTTTGAAAATGGGCAGGGAGGAGGGGCTCTATAGCGGCACCTTGTAGTGCAGTAAATGTGGAGTGAATTTGACATAGTCCTTTGATGTTTAACCGTTTTAAGTGCCTATTGCCCGCTGTGCACAGTTGCCCTGAAGCCACCGGGGTGGCGGTGCCACCTGGCTTGGGCCCGCCATCGCTGCTCGCAGCTATATATATATATATATATATATATATATATTTTTTTTTTTTTTACACATTTTACATCTTATATGATGCAATAACTCATGAGAGAAAATCATTTAGGAGGAAAATTTGGTGAAGTTCCTCTACATGTGTGCTGCATCTGGATCAAATTTTGTGGTAATAGCATGAAGTAATCAAAAGAACCAAGGTAGCCTTTTTGTTTAGCCCTTACACCCAGAAGGTATTTTTAAAATAGTTTTTTTCCTCTGTGGAATATCTCATGAATGACACAATGGATTATATTGATTTTGGACTCATTTCAATCAGGATATAAGTATAACTATAAGTAATGATGTGCCATTTTGAACGATTGGAACATGTTTCTGAAGTTATGAGTGAAAAACTTCATGTGAGAGCTACATTTGTTTTTACTTAGCTATGTGAGCCTGTGGAGTTGGTGTGTTGTAACTCTGTGAGGAATATCTTGTGATCAACGTAATGCTTTGTGTTGATTTTGGACTCGTTCCTCCAATTTACCGTGGTACACTTCGGGTTTAAATGTATTAAAATAAATGCCACTGAATTTGATACCTTGTTATTAATCTTGCAAACGCATCTATACATTTTGAAGTTTACTTCTTGGAACCATTTTATTCTCTCTCTGCATTTAATCTGCTGTAAAGTTGACAATTAGCTGCTGGATCAAAGTTTGGAGTCAATCCCATTCACAGTCACAATTGATGAAATGCTTTCTATATTGCACCCTTTGGCTGTCTACGAATGGATTTAGTGACAAGACGAGGAGGGAAAAATGTGCCAGGATGGAGGCTTGTATCAGCATCTAAGCAGCACACCACAGACACAAACACTTTCCACCTGTCCACTGCCAAGGGCTGACCGGCACCTTAGAAAATTGGAAAGAAAAAAGGTAAGGAAGAGAGAGGCATATAGAGAGAGAGTGCATAAATAGGTATCTACTGTTCCATTGACTTTGAGTCTAAGTAAAGCTTAGCATACACTAAAAGACATAAAGCTTGTCGCTCTTTTATGTTTTAAGGCTGCAACAAAAACCTCCAGTTTGTATCCAATTCACAGCGTGTGCCCATCATCAGCTAGTGTGAGGGATTGTGAGTTACTCAGAATTGTCGTAGATGCTATGACACATTTCAAACCGGTTTAAAATCCAATCTGCCATTTTTCAGGTATGCACAAAATAATACTGCTGCATCCTCATCCGCCTCATAATTACAACTGAATGTTATTAAACTAATGGCTGTCAATGTTAAGTATACTACATATTTACAAATGTGTAGCGTAAGGCTCAGACAACTATCAGGTGTAGGAAGAACAGATATTTTAATAAAACATTCAAAATTCAGAGGGAAAGATTAAAAAATAAAAAAATAAATAAAAAATGTGAACGTTCTGATTCATATAGAATGCTTTATGTTGAAAATAAAGAGACCTATCTTCTTTCATTCTTTGCTTCCTTCCAAATGAGCAAAATTTAGAGTTGGTCAAGATAAACATGAGGTCAGAGATCAGGAGAGCAGAAACAAATAAGATACAAAATGTCAGAGAAAGGGTCGAGCTGTCAGACCATATGGCTCTCATACATAAACTGAAGACCTCAAAAGCTGATCTTTGCTGACGAGAGGTCAAGAATACTCTCACAGGCATTCAAAGAAGAGGACTGAAATGGTGATTGAACAAAACAGGGAGAGAGAATAAGGGACACAGATTGAGCAAGAAGGATCCATAGCAATCAGGCCTTGAAGACAGACTTTTAAAGACACCATAAAATCAAAACTGACCATTCTTATGTTTTGTTATATTAATATTGCAGTATTTATAATAAATAATTAGCGTTCCCAACCATTTGCATCTTACATCTACCCCATATTGATTTAATGATCCTATCAATTCCTGAAAGGCAAAATCAAGTCTCGGTCATTTTACTCAGATATACATAAAAAGTTGGACACAATCTCTAGTTCATGCTGAATTCAACAACAGTCAACATGCACATTCCAAAACAAGCTGAATGTTCAAAAATTAAAATTCAGTCTTGACTTAACCTAATGTCATTTTTGTTTTCCTTTCCTCTATGAAATTACAATTACAGTTACATACAATTACAATGGATGGGCACAAAAAAAAAAAACAACTATACCATAAAAGTGACATAAAAGTGGTTCATACAACCAGTGCAGTACAGTCAATTTTTTTCTGAAACTATTCAATAACTCTTAGTGCTCACGAGTGATGTATTAATGGCATTAAGAATTAGTGAGAAATTCTTTTGAGTCTTTTTGAATCAATCATTCATTAAAAGTTGTCTGAATGATTTGTTTAGGAATCAGATTGATCAGGTTCTTGAGTTCGACTGAATCACTAGCTACATTTACATGGACACTTTTTGTGAGATCTAAATAAATTCATTCTGACTGATAAATCTGAACGTAGTTTTCATGATAAATAAAGTGATCAGGTTAATGTGCACATTTATATCTCACAAGCTTCAGATCGGATTTAATCTTTTGACATAAGCACACTGCACAAATGTTGTTACATAGTAATCATCCTCATTTTCTTTGTTTTAAAAAGCAGACATAATATTTATCTTATCTATTGCAGGTCCTAATTAGGAGACAGCAAGCACATGAACCGTTGTGCCGTGCTGCTTTTATGTATTAAGCAGTAAAAACACCCCTTCCCGTGCCCAAAACCAGTCGCCTGTGGATGAGTCTGAAACAAAGATTGGTGGGACTTTGTCCTGCTCCACTTCACAGACGATGAGTGGAAAGAGAATTTCAGAATGACAGGATACTCATTTATGACACTTTATTTAACATGAAGAACAGCTTGTTCCGTGCATCATACGTCATAACGCTATTTCAACGTCGTTGCAAATGCGCAGTACTCTCTAGTTTTAGTTTTTAATCCGATCAAGTGTTTACATGTCCTCTGGATCAGATTACAAAACGAATAAACCACTCCTTACTTATTCATCCGAATGAAATTTTAATCAGATCTGGCCAATTCACTCCGACTGATGTGGTTACATGTGACTTTTTTTAATCCAATTGTGCTACTAGTACGATTACAATCAGATTATTAGGGTCCATGTAAACGCAGCTACTCGAGAAGCACTTGAGAAGCAACTTACTCTCCTTTCTCCAAACTGTCTTTGTAATGGTGGTCTCCAATCAGGGCGAGGGCTGTTGTGCGGATGTCTGGGCTCTCGGCTCAGCTTTCCGCGAAGAAGAGGCTTTTTACACCGCAGAGTGTGTTGTTGATATTCAGCGAGGCTCCATCTTGAGCACGCAGCACTGGGATTGTTTACCCGACAGGCGGGCGAGAGGAGAGGCTGGGGGGGGGGCAGCGAGCGTGTCGTCCCATCTACTCTTCAGACCTCTTTCCACACTCTCTCGCCACCCTGAACCAATTCCACCTCAGAGTCTCGGGGACAAATTAAACATGATAAGACGTCACCACACAGGCCTGGAGAGCAGGGGGAGAGGATCACACCAAGATGTGGCCTCTGCACCATTTTTGATTTGTATGGAAATTAGAAGTCAAACTGCTCGAACAGCCAATAAAGTTGCAGTCTGGGAAATGTAACATTTAGATAAGAGTCTATGCTGGCAATTACCACTGATAACATGACCAGAAAAAAAGAAAACAAACCGAGCGGAAAGTAAATAAAACCTAAATGCATTTGAATGATGTTGACACAATAGAGGAGGTCTATAAGTTTTTTTTTTTTTTTTTTTTTTTAATAGTTGTGTTGACTCTCTCACATCTTCAGTTTAATTACAATAAAAATCACACTTAACCAAGTTAATGTGATTTCATTTATGACAATAACTAATCTGTATAGACATAATATATCTATCTAAGTATGAAGTACGACAAGCAACCTTGTGATCCACAGAACAAACTGATTAAGAAATATTTGCAGATATTACTGTATTCAAGCACTCTCTTATTTGCAATGTAAGTTTCACTGGGGAAGTAGCTCCATTAACATATGCAGACAAGAATATCTCCAAACTGCAGTAGCGGTAGAAACACGCTCATAACAATGCCGTGAGTGGGGCGCATCTCTCTGGGGTATGCAGAGTTCCCGTACCCACATTTGGGATGCTTCATTGTGGAAGTAGGTTTGATGCGGTCGGACCCCCGCAGGGCCTGAGAGGATGTGACTCCAGCCTAAATACATCGTCTCTCACTGTCAAACCCCACGGCAGAAAAAAATAAAGCTTCTCCCTCCTCTTCTCAACTGCCCGGGAGACCATATGCCTCTGTAATGTGCCGTTGTTTTCATTTTCTTATTTCAGTCTTATTTTTACTCCCTTTAGGCTGCATGTGTAGGGCACACGTCACTATTTTGAGGAGCTGTTGATTATCCATGTACCTCATATTGACGAGAGAACTGTAAATGATCTGATAATGCAGGACCTATTCATCTCAGTCTTAGCTCGTTCAGTCAAGTCACAGTACTGTACCGAACATGAGATCATCAGCAAACATGAAACTAGAATCATGACACAGAGATTAAGCCTATGAATATGAATGTTCTTTCTTTGAACAAATCAGAACGTCCTCACTAATGTCTACTTTTCTCTTTCCTCTGAAATTTAACAAGGATACTTGTCTTATAGTGAGTACTTGTTAGGATAATACGACTTGTTTAGCTAAAAGATATTCCACCAGAAAACTTTCATTAATCTCAGGCTTAACAGCTTGAGAAGAAGCTTTATATATTTAAAAGCTATCCAATGCATAACACATAATTATCGCATTTCATAGACCTCTTCAGACTTCAAACTGGATTTGGACATCCTGTTGCAGTAGCGTACCACGATTTTAACTTTCTCTGGAGAAATCAAGTAGACAAAAGGAAACAACTTCCACTGCCTACTCAAAAGTCCATGATATAAGCGCTAAGCAAAAACTTGCACTTAAACATGCCCCAAATGGGGAGTTATGAGGCAAAGACTTCATTGAAAGTTTTAGAGGTTCTTTGAGACAGGTAGCACGGCATGGTGGTATTTTCAAATGGGCTGTTAAGTGCAGTGGTTGCCCAAATTGCTCCCCTCTGAGATAAGATGATTAAAGTCAGTGGGACATCCAAGTGTAGCGATATGAGCCAGGAACGGTGGGGTATCCTTCTCAAAATGCACCGACTTCTGTATCCAGGTCACCCCCTGTGGCCTCTCTAATGCACAATAAACTCATTACAGCCCATTAATATTTAACTATCTAATTTTCCTGCATATGTGATTTATTAGAGAATGGCAAAAATGAGCGAGACTGTGGGCCTAGGCTGAGGCGGAGCACAGTGGGCAAACAAAGAAAAATTAGCATGGGCCACATTGGCTTTATTGAGACAAATTGGCTCTGCGCATGAGAGCAATTAGAGAAATCGCTTTCTTTTCAGAAGCATGCCACCAGAAAGCAACTCTATTTTGGAATTAACACTGTAGATTCAATAAAGTCCTCTGCTATCAGCAGAAATGAATTAAAAGAGAGCAAAAATCTACATCCACGCTTCAAGGTCACAAAGGTACACAGGTATCACTTTAAGGCAAGTTGGTTCATTGCTGGTCTGTTTCGGTGAGATCATTTTCTATGGAGACTGAAGAATAACTGTTTCAATAACATTTCAAATCAGCAATACAATCTGAAAATGATTGCATCATAAATTTACAATTTTCCAAAGGGGTATGTCTCCACTGTCTTTGAAGCCATTGCTGCTATAAACACCAGCTGAGAAAAAAGCTGTGATTTTATAAAAGTGCAGGTGCCAAAACCAGTAGTGATCTGATGACAGAAAGAGTGTGCCATCAAACGTGTGTGCTGAGAGAAATAGTGTGTGCATGTTGTGTGCACTTGAGTTTTTAGTGCAAGACTGGGTAGCCTTGGGTCCAGATGGATATGTTGACGTCTGAGGATGAGTGATTTTCTGGAGTGATGAAAGAAAGAGAGAGAAAGAGAGAGAGAGGAGGGAGAGGGCCAGAGTCATGTGGACAGAGCTGTACTGGCAGATGCTTCCATTCGCAATAAACAGCATCAGCAATAAACAGCTCTGTCCTTAGGGGAGACAAGTGGAATGATCTAACCCCCTGTTCAAAGCGCTTTAGCATGCTGCTTATCAAAAGCCTCCTTTATTATTTTACTGTGGCATTAAGACCAAGCTGTTAATATGAGCAAGGCTGGAGAACAATTCCACCGCGTCCCGCATTCATCTGCCGCAGGGCGTAACGGGATTGGCTGGTATGGAAATAAACATAATTCTAATCAGGTGGTGGTCCTATGTTATAAAGCCCAGTATGGAAACCTCAAGGATTCCAGCTTCCTTTGATACTGAGATCTGTTATGTTACATAAAATCCATTTGTGTCTGTTCGTGGTTATGATTATACGTGGTAATGCCTAATGTCCGTTTTCAAAGACATAACACTGCTGTCATAACAGATTACAGGCTTGAAACTGACAACATGGCAATTCAACGAAAAAAAAAAAAAAAAACATTTTAGGGGGACTTGCTTCTGTCTTATATCTAATATTCTGTGTAGGGATTTAAGCAAGAATTCATGATATGCAGTGGGAAAAAACCTGGAGTAAGATCTCTCTGTATTGAATCAGTATAGTGGGCAGCATATCTGAGGCCTTTGATCACAAACGGGTTAGGGCCGATTCCATCATTAAAGTGTCCAGATCATTTCAGGACCCTCCACATCACAAGGATTAAGCCTTGGTGGGGGCAAACTAAGTAAACTAAGAAAGACAGAGGAGAGTGGAAACAGTTGATCAGAGATAATTTGATGAAATTTTGGCTGATACAGGGGGACCATGCCGGGCTCTTTGCGGGGGAGCTGAGGTCCTGAGTCACAGCCATGTTTTTAAAAGTAAAATCTGACAATTGATGCCTCACATAGCAGGCAGATGATCTAAAAAGACTAAAAAGTGAGCATTCGCACAAGCACTGAATATGAATAGATGCAAAATATCACAATTTTCACTTCTATACATAAAATCATTTGACATTGTGGCATGTCTGTTAAATATTAAAGTATGTTTACAAAATGGAATATATTAATGAATGCATAAATAAGTAAACAAACAAACTTTCCAGGTTTATGTACAAAGCTTGTGAAAAAAGAAAAGAAAAGAAAAGAAAAGAAAAGAAAAGAAAAGAAAAGAAAAGAAAAGAAAAGAAAAGAAAAGAAAAGAAAAGAAAAGAAACATTCATTAACATCACTACAGGGCTGTTAATTTAATAATTCAATGTGATTTTTTAACGTGATAAAATAAAATAAAATAAAATAAAATAAAATAAAATAAAATAAAATAAAATAAAATAAAATAAAATAAAATAAAATAAAATAAAAATTACAAGGGGGTAAAACCTGGACAAAAAAAAGCACAACTGGCCAAAAATAAATGTAAAACTACCACTTTTATGCTTTTGTAAGTCTGCCGTATCTCCATTTGCTTGTACAGACAATGCACCTCCACAAAGCCACACTGAAAAACAGCATGACACATCGCAGTGGCCTACGATTTTACATAGACCAACAAAATAAACAATAGCGCAGACAAAATTTGAAAATGCTACCTGTGTGAACAGTCCCTTAGTCTCTAAAAAAACACTGACAAAACAATGGATGAAAAACAAAACAATATTTTAACTTTTGAAGCCACTTTTAAATGCCTATTGAATGTTTTATACATCTGTTACAATTTGGTGATGTCTTAAATGTTTTAACTTGGGTTTTTTTTTCAGCAAGTACTTGTATATGCAATCAACTGTAATTATTTCTGATTTTGAATAAATTTTATATTTTTGCATTTTTGCAATTGCAAATAATGTGACAAAAATGTTGAGTCGTTTGACAACTGTTGTTCTTACATTTGCTGCTGTGTTATCATGCAGGGCATGATTTAATATTAAACACTGATTCTGGGAGAGATATATGGAACTCCACAACTTGACCCTCACTTGCTTTTCATTGCATTTTTCTCTATCTTTCTCTATCATAGGCTCACTGGTCATTAAGAGACAAAAATTATGGTAGTCCTCCTTTTAGAGGTCAAGTGCTGCCCTGGGCTCCTCCTTCTTCATGAATTACTTCAGCATTGACACCAATTATTAAAATACATCTTCATTAGATCTCGCTTCAGAGCTCCATCTGTGGAGCAGCCAGGAGCGATCTTCACCACCCCATCACACTTAATTTACCAAGATCAAACTCATCTATTGCCTGAGCCACTCAAAGCACAGACAAGAGTGGGGCTAAGCAGTACCTCCCACAAAAAAAAAAAATCATCCATTTCAGGTTATTGCTGATAGTAACTGTTCTATGTATGTGACAGAAAAAAGCTATGACTTCATTCAACATCAATTTGCACTTCAAACCGATGCAAAAAACACAGCTTTCCTCACCAAGCAGGAAAAAGGAGGAGTATGTGCGATCACAGAGAATATCAGTGAAGTGTTCAGGTGCTGCTGTGAGTTCAAATTTCGGTAAGAATTCATATGATGCACCATTTAAAGAGGACGGTGGTGCTGATGTGGTTTATATTTCAAAAGCAACAAGAAATGCATGTCATCACCGAGCCGGAGAGTCAGACTTCTATTTTCTTGAGAGCGTATGTCAATGGTGAAGAAAACCTATTAGGGCGAGAGGAGGAGCAAGTTTTGCCAGCATCCATCTTATTTCAGCGGCACATAAAAGCGGAGGCGTTGAATTGCTTTTCAAATGCAGTAGGCCATGCCACACACTCAATTCACCAGTGTATCCGATTTGATCCCCCAAGCAGAAACACAAGCAGAACCATTGATTGATACCACCAAGCAAAGGGAGTCTGGGGGAAATAGGGAATAAGAGTGTGAGAGAGAGGGGGTGGAAAGGCCAAGCAACTGTGGCTACAAGGAAAACAACATTACAATAAAATCTGACAAAGAAGAGGATTTAAATGAGGTCTAAACTGCATTTCTGAAAATCTTTAGGCAGCTTCTGAAGCATTATTGACAAGTGGTGACTTGGACAGTCATGCTATTCTACAAGACTACAATTTGGGACGAAAAGGCAGTTTTTCCTCAAAAGATAGACCATTGACTAAACAAGTTAACAAGTAGTGAATATTTTCTTTATATCAGATGTTCTCAAACTGTGGTCAAACACTGGTAAGCCAAACTGCCCCCCAGATGGCATAAAACATAATTCTGGAAATATACAATATTGATACAAAATTTTATTCAAATTATGATCACAAACGGGTTAGGGCCGAAACCCGATTTGAAATAGATTGCAACATTTGAAATAGGTGAAACTCTAAAGTGGTGAAAAAAGGTGACATGTTTACAAAGTAAATAGTAGTAGGGGGTTCTGGGGGCATCCTCCCCCAGGAGAAAATTTTTGTGATTTTAACATATAAACTAAGCATTCTGGTGCACTAACACAAGAAAACAAATGGAAAAAACAACATTTGCTTCAAGTAAAATAAATAAATAAATAAACATGGATCTTTCCTGTAGATCACTACATCTTTGTTTTGTTAAAAGCTATTTAAGGTCCCCCTGTAATAAAAACTGTATACCTTGAAACTTATTTTGATCACCAAAATTACATATTTAAACCGTTTTTGTTTTTTTCCCCCTTGTGAAAACAAATTGTTTATGCCTTAAAATAGCTTGAATATAACTCTACACCCTTGCTTTAATTAGTACACGCGGATCCATGAATATGCAAATTGGTCTCCGCCTCCATTCACTCACACCAGACCAGAATACCTGATCCCCTCTGTCAACTTTACTGTAGTAAATGCTGCACAGTGGCAAGTGGAAATACTGGTTTAATTCAGCCATATATGTTTGAACCAGAAACTGACTCAAAAGAAGAAGTGGAAGACTGAATTATACCGGGTCATTTACAAGTCGATGTATCAGAATGGTAATGTGTTTTATATATAGCTCTCTACAATGTCGGACACGACGCTAATAAAAGTATTATTAGCCATTTGCTTGACTACAATATCAAATGGTTAATAATGTGTTGCTAATGTTAAACAAACCATGTTCCCGTCCGCCATCTCAACTTAGAACGTCAGTGGAGAAAGGCATATAGTTCATCATAACATTATATTTTTCTGTTTATACGAAAAATTGTGTGCATTTAGCAATATAGCAGGTGAATTGTGTATATGATGTATATTACAAACTTGTTTCTCCTGAGACCCCCCTGCTTCGCAGCATAGTTAATGATATGCTAAAGACCACTCCACATGTTGACGGGATTGGTTACAACATATCTGTGACGCAGAGAACAAGGGCGATTTCAAACCGAAAATCTCTGAGACAATCTTTGGTACACTGCAGTTTTTAGAAGAACATACTCAGCGATGGACTCAACTGATGAAATTGCACATGGCTTGTCTTAAAACATATTTAAAAAAGCACATAGATATATAAACATTAAAAACTTGATTTTCACCATGGGGGTCTTTTTTTTACCAGGCCTTTTGAGCATCTGGGGTGAAAGAAATTCTGTGGTGTAGCGAAAAAAAAAAGTAACGTGAAATGAAGCAGAGCAAATACCAAATCTCAAACACCAGTAAGACTTGCACTCTGGGGAAAACTAGACAACAGTGGCTTGTTTTGTATACTTTACAGAGGGCAAGAACACATTTAAAACTCCTTGATTCTTTGTCCATTACCTGGCGGTGTCCAGAAAGACGTTTTAGCTATGAGCATTTTAGCTATAATGCTTTTCCCTGGCACTGTTAGTCGGCGGACCACATTCACCACTACATAAATAAAGCAGCAGTTGCGCAGACAAATGAAGCAAAACTTGACCAATGACTGCTCTGCCTGCTCTGCTATGAGGATTTATAGTGTGTGGCAAAACCAAGCATCTGTGAGGCCTTACAAAGTAATTCATCCCTGGAGACTGCCAGCTGCACAAGTCTCAAAAAAACGCTGGGCGACAGGGTGAGGACACCACCTACCACCTCCTCCAACTGGTGGCGTAAAAGTATATTTTAGAGATTCAATATTGGCCTTACACTGAAACTTACTCATCAGATGTCAGACAGTTCAAAGTAGTATAATTTCATCCTCTTTTCAATTCAATTCAAGTGTGCTTTATTGGCATGACAAAAACTATATATTTGTATTGCCAAAGCAATTGCAGCTGGGCTGCTTACAAATAGTGCATATATGTATTAACAGAAAAAAGAATAATAATAATAGTAATAATAATATATAAAAGTATTAAGCATGTAGTGCAAAATTAATTAATTAATTACTAATGTATGTAAGCATATAAACTAGAAATGAGAGAGAAAAAAGTTGAGGGATTAGACATATTTACAGAAGCAAAATGTGCTGGAAACATCAGATCAGGGCAGATCGAGTGTTTTCTCTTCTATGGTGACAGGCAGACACACATTGAGCAGCAAACACACAGCAGTTCTTGCGTTCTCCTAACAGATATGGCAGTTTCTCCTGGTTTAAAAGAGTTTTAAATGTCGGATGGATCTGCTGTATTTTATCATAGAACACTGTCCGTATGTCTGTGTATTTGGAGCATTCTGTTTGATTTGTGCAGTAATCTGATTGATTCTGATGTTGTGGTTCAGAGCATCAGTAGATGTTTGTGAAACATCTGGACTGAAGCTCTGGATCAGCTGAGGGAAGGGGTTGCTTTCTTTGTTCATCTCTTGGTATTGCAGGGCTTTATAATGATATGATTGGGGGTCACTTAGTTTCAGATGTTTCCAGAATTTAATTGCCTTTTTTTGTATCTTAACCCTTTGATGCACAAGCTATGAAAACCCCTTCTAATGCGCAACATGGGTCAAAAATGACCCGTATTCATTTCCTATGTAATTTCAATCATGGTTGACTGTTTCTTTGCTGAATCTTTGAAAGAAATGTATTTTATCATTAATTTATTCCAGGTATTCCTTAAATATCTTGTTTTTGATTGACAAAAATCATTATGTTCATTTTTTCTTTCTTACTTTATAAACAAACACAGTTTTTGTCTGTCTACATCAATTTTACACACATGGGTCAAAAATGACCCATATTCATTTCCTACGTAATTTCAGTCATGACTGAGTGTTTCTTCGCTGAATCTTTGAAAGAAATTTATTTTATCATTTATTTATTTCAGGTATTACTTAAATATCTTGTTTTTGATTTTTTACAAATAATTATGTTTATTTTTCTTTCTTACTTTATAAACAAACACAGTTTCTACATCAATTTTATACACATGGGTCAAAAATGACCCGTATTCATTTCCTATGTAATTTCAGTCATGACTAAGTGTTTCTTCGCTGAATCTTTGAAAGAAATGTATTTTGTCATTTATTTATTCCAGGTATTCCTTAAATATCTTGTTTTTGATTTTAACAAATCATTGTGTTTATTTTTTCTTTCTTTTTTTCATAAACAAACACAGGTTTTGTATTTCTACATCAATTTTACACACATGGGTCAAAAATTACCCATATAGAAACCTTTGCAAATTTTCGCAAGAAGGAACATATTTACTGCAGACAACTGTTCATCCGCCACACATTTCATGTCTCAACATGGCTGCTTTTGTATATTTGATGGATGAAAGACATATTATATTTCATATAATAGGCTGTATATTTCATAATTTGTATTTTTTGTCATAAACCAATGCTACTGGTCACCTTTTACATCTATCAGTGTTCCTGAAAAGTAACAGTTTTGAACAAGGTTTCTGTCCAACAGTGAAAATATATAATAAGTGTATCGATCAACAGTGATTTTGAATTTCTTTATCTAGAGTGTTAATGGCTGGTCCTCAACAGAACTGAGGTGGATGATGACATCACTGTAAAAAAGCTGAAAGTGTACTTTGCGAACAGTCAAACGCAATTTAAATGTGTATGTGCAGGGTTGCACATACACAGTTACAGAAATCCGGCGGAAATTATAAAAAGTTACAAAAATCTGTATGCTGACCCTCACGTACACATAAAAAGTGAAGTATATGTTGGCCTTTAGAAAGGTAATGACACACACATTAAAAAAAATTCATTCAAAAAGAAAGGAAAAATTAAAATAAGGATTTGGTTATTGAGTAATAGATGGAATAATGAATGATAAAATTAATTTATTGTAATATATGCAATATAGAAAATAACTAATTCGGGTCACTTTTGACTCATGTTGTATTTGTCCAAAACTGTTACATTTCAGGAACGCTGACAGACATAAAGGATGACCAACTGCATTGATTTATGACAAAAAATAAAAAATTATGAAATATATAGCCTAATATATTAAATATAATAAGACTTACATCCATCAAATATACAAAAGTAGCCTTGTTAAGATGTAAAATGTGTGGCAGATGAACAGTTGTCTGCAGTAAATATGTTCCTACTTGCAAAAATTTGCAAATCTTAAAGATTTCTATATGGGTCATTTTTGACCCATGTGTGTAAAATTGATGTAGAAACTGTGTTTGTTTATTAAGTAAGAAAGAAAAATAAACATAAATATTTGTAGAAAATCAAAAACAAGATATTTAAGTAATACCTGAAATAAATAAATGATAAAATAAATTTCTTTCAAAGATTCAGAGAAGAAACACTCAATCATGACTGAAATTACATAGGAAATGAATACGGGTCATTTTTGATCCATGTGTGTAAAATTGATGTAGACAGACAAAAACTGTGTTTGTTTATAAAGTAAGAAAGAAAAAATGAACATAATGATTGTTTACAATCAAAAACAAGATATTTAAGGAATACCTGGAATAAATGAAAGATAAAATACATTTCTTTTAAAGATTCAGCAAAGAAACACTCAACCATGATTGAAATTACATAGGAAATGAATACGGGTCATTTTTGACCCATGTTGCGCATTAGAAGGGTAGTGATACAAAAATGATTTTTATTAAAAAAGTAAGAAAGAAAAAATTAAAATGAGGATTTGTGATGATCAAAAACAAGTTAATTGAGGAATACCTGGAATACTGAATGATTAAAATAATTTCTTGCAAAGATATAGAAAATAAAAACTCAGCCGGGTCATTTTTGACCCATGTTGTGCATCAAAGGGTTAATGATTAGAGGGTATTTGCCTAATTCTGCTCTGCATGCATTATTTGTTGTATGCCGGTGCACATGTAATATGGTTTTACAGACTTCTGCATGCAGAGTCTCAATTGGATGTTTTTCCCATTTGGTGAGATCTTGATTTGAATTCGTCAGTGGACCCCACACCTCACTGCCATAAAGTGCAATGGGCTCAATTACTGATTCTAATATTTCCAGCCAAATTCTAATAGGGATTTGTATAGGACATTGCTGTTTTATGGTGTAGAAGGCCCTGCGTGCTTTGTCTCTCAGTTCTGTCACAGCATTATTAAAGTTCCCTGTGGAAGTGATTTTCAAACCCAGGTAGTTGTAGTGTGATGTGTGTGTTATCTGGTTAGTACCTAATGTAAATGTGTGTTGTGTTCCCTGGGATCTGGATCTTTTCTGAAACACCATAATTTTGGTTTTATTCAGGTTGACCGTCAGGGCCCAGGTCTGGCAGTATTGCTGTAGCAGGTCCAGGTTCTGCTGTAAACCGTGTTGAGTGGGAGACAGCAGAACCAGATCATCTGCATACAGCAGGCATCTGATCTGTGAGTTGTGTAGGGTGAGGCCAGGGGCTGCAGATCGCTCCAGACTGCCTGCCAGTTCATTGATGTAGATGTTAAATAATGTTGGGCTTAAGCAGCAGCCCCGTTTCACTCCACGCTCCTGGGAAAGATACCTTATACGTTTAGTGCTGATTTTTACACCACATTTACTTTGAGTGTACATTGATTCGATAATGTCATAGGTTTTACCTCCTATGCCACTTTTAATAATTTTGTAAAATCGTCCTTGGTGCCAAATTGAGTCAAAAGCTTGTTTGAAGTCAATAAAGCATGCATATATTTTACCTTTATCTTGGTTAACATGTTTTTCAATTAGAGTATGTAACGTATAGATGTACGGTAATTTGGTAAAAATCCGATTTGACTTCTGCTCAGTACATTGTGTGTGATACATTGTGTCTTTTTCAGCAATGAGGTTTACCATTGGTTAATAATATTTTAATTAAAAGTGATACGAGGAAGTAAGGTTCTATCCATTATGTAAAAGTTTCCAGAATGAGTCCAAATCGCATCTTACACACTTCAAAGCTGGGTTTTCAGAATTCTAGCTTCATCTAAAAAGAGCAGCTACAACTATCAAACACAAAAAAGCATATTTCATTCATGAAGATGTGCAGTTAGGGTTCAGAAACAGACCTGGGGAGAGACGAGTCAGTGGGTATGCTCCAGGCGTAATTGATAGGAACTGAGCCAAAGATGGGTCCCTGAGGAACTCCTCAACTCTTACTTATAAAACCTACACCTTTGCAGAGAAAAACTAAAGAAAAAAATACAAAGTGTAGAAGACTGAAACCTAAACACAATTATATCTAAAAAAGGTATCCAGCTTCACAGGAACAGGCTGTGTTTTTGTCACCGTCAAGAGAAAGCAAGCGAAAGCACAAACCCCAGTAGCAATCAGCAACGGTTATATTCAAAAGTCACATAGGCACTTCTGCACATCTTAAACCACCACATTATGCTTAAAGAGTTGCTGGATGGAGTTTAACAGACCGATATTATGTCAATACTGGAGAATAAGAGGAGTTATTGTTATCTGGAGCTCTGCCAGTGGGCTAACGCTAGGAAACTCCACAGAGCCTGGTCAATCTGCTCTCAGATCAGTTCACTTCAATGATTGATCATCTGACCACTGCTGCACACATGAGCAGACTCTTCAATTGTGCTCAATGTCTGACAGGCCCTCTGCAATGCCCCTTTATGGAACAGACATTAAAATCTACAAAGGCCATTCACTGTCAAAGGTTCAACTTGCTGCCTTTCCGAAGGAAACATCCACTTTATCCTTCTCCAGCAGTGTGAATAAACAAGGGAAGCAAAGAAACAAACTGGCCAAAACAAAAGTACAACTCTCTGTACTGTAACTTTCTCTTGCGCGCTTTCTTCTTTACTGTCTCTTGGGGGGCTTCCAGTGAAGCGGAAAGGCAGCCAAGCTAACCAAGCATGTCTGTCCTCTGCTCCTATCGAAACCCACAGCCGCTTAGAGTACAGATCCCGTGAAGGAAGAGGGATGCTTTGTAAACTGACTCTGTGCTGACATGTAAAGTACACTTCCAACTCTGCAGCTCTGCTAATTGGCACAGAGCTAAACGCTTCCTTAATCTGATTGTACAGACCCTATAAAAAGGGAAGTTATGGTGAAACCAAGACAGCTTTATAAAGATAATTAAGATTTCACAGAGACGAGTGGTTTCCAAAAGTTTGAAAGGAATAAAAGTAGCCATCGGTGTAGCTGAAACGACATGTTCCTATGGGATTAGAAGGAGAGGCAAAGCAGGTTGTCCTTACCTCTGGATTTAGAAGAGAAGGACAGTGAAAGCTGGCCGAACATGTCCGTGCTCTCAAACCGCTCCTCTTTGACTTTGAGCCAAAAGCAATTTTCCGCCATCTCCTGAGGCACTATCTGCAAACACAGAAAAACTCCATCAAACACCAGCAGGAATACAGCAAGCGAGCACCAATGCACACTTGAGCGCGCACACACAGCAGCATGAATACCTGAATATACACTGAATATAAATATGATCCAGCAATTTGAACTCTATTTGCATTTTATAGCGTGTAGATATTTGGCATGATAGACAACTTGTCAATTAGTCAATACATACATACAGTACAAATCAGTGTTTGTTACAACTGATCAGTCAACTAGTCGTTCATACAACTCACCGACTGTGAAAATATGTTGTTCTTATTCTAGAAAATATGTGCCCATCCTTTGTGTGTGTCTCTATTTGTGTGGGATTAGAATCAGGATCAAAGTGAAGAGAGGTGGCAGTTTAAACTATGTATTTTCTCACTTACGGTTTACATATAGTAACCTCCTCCCCCTCATCATCTCTGGCTCATTCTCTACGCTTCATTAAGACACTAGCAAAAGGGAATTCAACTGTGCTACTCGCCATGTCAAAGCCAACATGTGTGCATGCAATAAATTAGGTCTTGGCTGAATTTAAAGAATTTAAAGTCTAAGACTTTAAAGCTACTGTCTTTTCCTGAAGGAAAATTTAAAGATCTTTCCATGCATACACAAGAACCTCCAGGTTAGCGCACTGATATTTTTATTAAAGTGTAAAACTACATATTTTTTTTTAGGATCGACTTGCCTGAAGATACATTGTTGCTTTCAGAAAACATTCTGAAAGACAGAATGATAGAATGATAGAAAGAACAGACAGACCAACACACAGACAGACAGGCAGACAGACAGACAGACAGACAGACAGACAGACAGACAGACAGACAGACAGACAGACAGACAGATAGATAGATAGATAGATAGATAGATAGATAGATAGATAGATAGATAGATAGATAGATAGATAGATAGATAGATAGATAGATAGATAGATAGATAGATAGATAGATAGATAGATAGATAGATAGATAGATAGATAGATAGATGGGTGAAATCTGCATATGGAATAGTTAGATTTCATCACCTGTCATCCTCTTAACGTCAGTATCAAACCTCAATGTCTATCACCACAAGGTGTTTCAATGAGAAACTGTCATGCTAAGGTTTTTTTTTTTTTTTCTTTTACTCTGCAATCAACACATCACACATCAAACTCAAAAGAAAAGGAAATGAGAGGTTATGTTTGGCATGAAATGACACCTTTGCAAAGACATTTCTTTCTTAATCTCAGTGTACATTGTTGCTGTAATTTGTATAATTGCAGCCCAACAACTAGAAGAACACTGCATGCACTATTTCCAAGAATTCTGTGGGATATGATTAGAATATAGATACAATAGCTTAAGGGACCGTCAGAATCACAAGGAGTTACTGGATTTATTGATAAACACACATTTTGTATTCTCTTTCATCATAAAATGAGAGCTGGCCATTTCCTCAACCGCAATATAAGCTTTAAAGAAAATTATATAGTTTAGTTTGTCACGTCACAGGAGAGAACCAGGGCAGAACACAGGAAGTCCAAATGCCTCTCGATTACACACTAGGCTTATTCTTGTGTGAAGTATTTTCAGAGATAAATCTGTAAATTATTTGTGAAACTATTTGCTTTGAGCAGCATCGCCACTCCCTCTAAATTCAGCTGCTATCTGTCTGCAACACAGAAATTGAAGTGTGTCTGAAGCCAGAATTCAAAAAAAAAATGTCACACCTAGCAAAACATGGATGAAGTCTGTTTAGCATGTCAAGTTAATTGATTCGGAAAATTAAATGTGCCCCAATCTTAATTAAAATAAATTATTTTAAGGAAACATTTTTTTTTTTTTTTTATAATATTTAAAATATTTATAATACAGTATTTGCTAATATTATAGTGTTATGCAAATGCATGTCTAACGATGTGAAATGTTTGATTCTTCAGACAGTAATGGTATCACATTGCATTTACAATCTCACTAAATCCAAGAGAACAGTAGAAATACGCAGAGACTGACAGAGTGAGAAACGAACAGTCTCATTAGTGTGCTGCCTCATAAGGGCACTTGTGGAGAAAAAAAAAAAAAAAACATGACTCTTCCAAACAGAGTAATTAACACAAGGCTCAGCAAGGGTGACCTTGCTCATGCTCAAGCAGCAGAGAGAAATACTGTAGCTTCCTCTCGCCTTGGGCGACTACACCCATCTCTGGGCAGAAAGCGAGCAGTTCCAAACGGTCTTAGCCGCAGATGCGAGCAATCATTTACTTTTCCATAAAGGAGTGCGGCTCCCCTGTGTGGGTGTTCTAACGGTTAGAGAAATTACATTACAGCACCTCCAGGCAATAATCTCCGATGTGGCTATTTGAAAGTCCGTTACATGCTTTAGGGAAAGATTGGGAGGAGTGCAGGGGCTGGAGTGTTTCCCGACTTTACTGCTGCCGGCTGCTTTTACTGTCTGGCTGTTATCTTCCTATGTTGTGAAAGATGGAGGGGCCTCCAGTGGGTGATTTAAAATAGCAAGATACAAACTGATTAGCATTCTCATTTTCATCCTCTCTCACTCTTTCCATTACCTATCACCAACACATCAGCATAATGACACCTCAGAGATCTCAGCGAAACCATGCATGACATCAACTTGACGTATGTCAATAAACGATAAGCACATATTTAAATTTCTAATATTTTACTATACTATTTTATCGACTCAGCTATACATCAACTACTTCAAACATGGCTAATCATGTCATATTTATATTTGAGTGTATCAAGTTCCAAATAAAAATAAGCAAATAATAAAATTAAATAAATCAAAATAAACAATGAAAATAATCAAATGAGATACTAAAATGACTAATTCATTTGTAAAGTATTTAATTCACTAATTATATATGTGCGCGTGCACACACACACACACACACACACACACACACACACACACACACTATCATTTAAAAGTTTGGGGTCGGTTTTTTATTTTATTTTTATTTTGTCTTTATTCAGCAAGGATTCAATAGATTGATCAAAAATGACAGTAAAATAATCTTTTGTTTTTACAAAAATATTAAGCAGCACAAAATGTTTTACATCTGTGATAACAAGAAATGCCTCATGCATCAAGAAATGCATCAAATAAGCATATTAAAATTATTTCACAAGGATTCACTTTGCCTTGAATAAATTACATTTTTAAATAAATTAAAATAGAAAGCAGTTATTTTAGATTGTAATATTTCACATTCACTACTGTTTTACTGTATTTTTGAGCATAAACATTTATTTTGATGTATAAATATTTTATTCAATATGGAAAATATACAATATAATACAAATCACAGTAATTTGCCTATACTGCAAACCACACAAAGTCAGCCTCATAAATATAAAAGTATTATCACAAAAACGTGTTGCCCTTGGGGCTAAATGGATCCTCCTTTGTGGCTCTTGAGCTTTTCAGAGATGAGTGGCCCTGATTTATACTATGCATGTATGATTGCTAATTGAGTTTCTTACTGAGATTTCTTACTTTTTCTTTTTTATATGACTCGGCTTTTTGTGGAGGAGTCTATCATCTCTGCACTGACACATAAAGGAGTTAAAGACAGGGTCGAGCATAAGCATGATAAAGTAACAAAAAAAAAAAAAAAAAAAACAGTTTTCAGACTCTGAAAGTTCCCAAGGCGATGGGTAAATTAATGATTGAGAGTTAAAAGGAAAAAGACAACATGAAGAAGCTGACCCATAGAAATTGAAATTGGAGGATTACTCAATATTGTTTTATGTATTTTTGTTTTGTTTCATTTTAACTCAGAAATGTATACAATTACGGGCAGAATGTATATGCAAGGGCACTTGAGCTAATGAAATAGTTTACGGCCCGATATCTTGAAAGGAAGGCAGAGTGGAGAGTCGTGAGTCTCACGGCTCAACGCTCTTTTTAATAAGCTGCATGTACTCGTAGGCTTTGGACCATCAACTCCCACTGAAAAAGTCACACTCTCTTTTTCATCCTTTCTTCTCGTCTTCCTCTTACACGCTGGGAAGGCTAAATTACTGCCACTATTTGCAATTTACTACTGACCTTGGAGTGTGTTATTCGGTTGTCAGAACACATGTGTTTTTAAATCGCTCAAGCTTCAGTAGTGTCTTTGTATTTCTTACCTTGGACCAGTTCACCCGCTTCATGACGCTCTCAGGTTTGTAGGTCTTCTTGGGCACCAGCCCATAAGGCAGCTGGACAACGAGCGGAGGAGGAGCCAAAGGCATACCCGGAGGTGGGGGTGGGCCTCCTCCAGGAGGTGGAGGGGGAGGTGGAGGTCCACAGCCTGGTGGAGGTGGAGGTGGAGGAGGTCCCAGAGATGCAGGTAGAGGAGGAGGTGGAGGGGGTGGCATACCTCCACTTGGGGGCGGTGGAGGGGGTGGTGGAGGAGGAGGTGCAATGCCACCTGGTGGTGGTGGAGGAATGCCACCGGCTGCTCCAGGTCCTGCTGCAACCTGTGAAGGGATTACAAAGGGTGAGAGACAAGAAAAGGGCATCTTACGACACTGTGAGCCAAACATTCACCTCAACCACTCCCGTTCAGCCTCTACACCCAAAGGCCGATGCTTTTATCACCATTACATGTTTTATCCCATCAGAACTAGTGGGTGAGACAAGGGCAAAGGCGAGTGGAGGATAAAAGACAGTGTTTACAGCAGCTGACTTAACAATCTTAGGAGAGTGCATTAAAACAAGTCAAAAAATTCAGAGAAAGTGAGAGGGGGGCAGGGGGTGATGGGGATGGAGGGGCTCCTTGCATGCATTAAATAAGAGTTGATAAAAGCAGATGGATGACTTGGGGCCTCTGTGGCCTTCCCTCCGGGCACCAGTTCCCTCAGCAGCACTGAGCATCTGCCCGTCTAGCGCAGAGCTCCACCTCCTGAGAGCCAAGCAGGGGCCAGCGCTCAGAGGAGTCTGATTCTCTCACTGGGGAAACTGGGACACGGCAATTCCTGGGGGGCAGGTAGTCACATTGAATATGTAAATAAATAAACGGCAGGTCAGTCGATGTGACTGGAAGATTCTTCTGGAATGTACACACGTGTCAAGTGACTGGGCTCTCAAAGGAGCAATTTGACAAGTGTTGCACAAGTGGTGAAGTGAATATGTGTGTCTGTGCATGTATGTAATGGAAGGGTGTTCTGGGTGGACACCGGAGGACTTTTTCATCCAGAATCCAAAATGAACACTCGCCCAGTGCCAAACGTGAGTAGAAATTGGATTTGGTGAGCAATTAAAATCATTTTCTGATGTGAGATTTAAAAAAAACATACAAACCATCTACAAACAAGAAAACATCACAATGTTTTAGCATAAGAACATTACTGAATTATTAATTTATCATCAAAAGGCTAACTAGGATATATTTATCTAGAACTCAATGTGAATGAATGAATGAATGAATGAATGAATGAATGAATGAATGAATGAATGAATGAATGAATGAATGCACACATGCATGCATGCACAGGTTAATTGTGGACCCTATTGTAGCAAATGTTCAGTACACAGAAAACAAAACATTGAGATAAAGAAGCTGAGATAAAGTTTAACTCTGGGTAACCTTATACAGAAGCATGATATAACCATCGTCTATGGGTCTCTTAGCATTCCTGTAAGCATGACTCACACACACACATACACACACAATTTAAAAGCCATTTCAGATTCAGATTAGCAGTAGAGAATGAAAAAGCGCCTGACACTGAGGGCATAACTCAAAAAGAAACAAACATGGTGAAGTTTATGATGATCATCTGTTATTGTTTTTAAGGCATAATGACATAAGCATTCATTTGTTCCGTATGGAACATACTTAACTGTGATTACACTGAATGACAAGATGACAGTATCGATATTTGTTTGGGGATGAAATATGGAAAGCACTTTGTGTAGACTGATTCATCTCGTTTAATCATAAAGCATAACAGATGAGAGTAAACCATTAGACTTGATTAACATGTAAATTGCCTCTGTAATTTGCTAATAGATTGAGCGTATGAATAGGATGCAGCCACCTGAACCTTTAGCAGTAATGAGAAGAGTAATCGGGCTTGAACACTCATGCAACTGGTGGCGGCAGGCAGTCGACCTCTCTGCTCCATCCTTTAGATCCTTAACCTTGAGCCACAACCCATATGGTTTTTAAGCAAATGCGCATTTATTTTTGTTTATAGGACATTTTTGTTCTTTCCTGGTAAGATAACTGAAGTTCACGAGATGGTCTCCAGGAAGAGAAGCCATTATGGAGGAATCAGGGCTCAATTCATCCAGTAACTGATAAGACTGAGAGCAGTAAATGTCCTGACAAATCAGCCCTGCTCTGCTTGCAACAGAATAAACAGGTATTTTAAATCATTGATAAAGGGTGGGCCAGTCTCTTTAGCAACAAATGATATGCAAATGCTTCAATTAGAAGTCCCAATAGCCCAGATATGACTTGACCTTTGGATGATTACAAACCAATTTTTTTTTTCTCTTTTTTTCCTCCTCCTTCTCAAAACTTACTTTGTGCCTCATTCTCATCACAGCTTAGTGAAAAAGTTTCTCATTTTCTAAAGCAATTCCCGTCTCCGCGCTCCAACCTCAGTTCAGTTGATTAGGAGAATGATATGCGTCGAGCCACATTTTTATATGCATTACCGAGTGTTTGATTACACAATGCAGGCAGTGGATTGTTTATTAGAAGGGAAATTAAAAAGGTGTAGAAGCATCATGCAGGAAGCTGAGGTCCCTTGACGAGTACCCTGTCCCATGATTATGCGTCTGTCAATCTCCGGCCCGTTGTGACCCATTTTCTCTCTTAAGTTTAATACAAGAGAATGGCAAGCAAATTAGCTGCTAAATTAGAGCACCGTCATTTCCGCATCGCTTTGGCCCTCTGTGGCAGCTTGTGGCGCGATGCAGACCCTCCAGCCACATTTCTGGAATGCTAATCAGCCTCCGGCACACAATTTTCTCTAGCCATACACCTTATTCTCTTTTAGAAATATCCATCATTTAGTCCAATTTTACAACAAAAACACATTTTATACAGGAAAATGTTTCATTTAAAGCTCATTTCCCCCTATGGTTTCATTTTGGCTTTTTATCTTGTTTTAAAAAGCAATTTACTTCCTAAAAGTCTGGACTGCTAAAGGTCTAAGCTGGCCACTGACCTGGACTTGCTGGCCATCTCTATACTGTTTAGCTGCGCTAATTAGAAAGTCGGCATGTCTGAAACTATCTGTTCTATATGGACAGGAGAATATCAAGGGGGAAAGTATCCATTTACACTCTCAACGGGTGGGAGGGCACTCTTGGTAGAAACAGTTCACAGTTTGGGTAATTAACTAGGACTAACACACAATTAAACCATCCCAATCTCATCTCTGATGAGCAAGAGGAAAATTAAATTAGATTTGGTTACTACTGAGTCTTACGATACTCTTGTTAAATGGAAGGATGGGTTTCATTTTCCCCTTCAAGCTGGAACTGGCTCTGTTAGCCTACTCAATCATGTTCCTGTAGTTTAAGTGGAAGAGAACTGCGCTAGCAACTCCAAAATAAGTGTTTGATTCCCAGGGAACAAACAAACTACTTGCTTCATATACTTGCTAGTGTCTGTGGTAATATTCTAGTTCACAGTATAGATATTCTATTTGGTAGGATCCACCATCACAAGCTGTTTATATGCTGGGTATGTGGGAAGGATTATGTCCTAATTGCGTAGCATGCATTTGTAATGAATGATTGCACAGCATCTGTTGAGAGTCTTGAGACAATACAGAAAATCAAGGCTCTGGCTGATCACTGAGGGGTAACAGCTTTGATCAACCTGTTAGAAGGTACAAAAAAATGCAGATTTTCAAAGATGCAGGCAGGTGGCTGCATTGAGCATGCTGGGAAGGGAAGGGGAGGTTGGGAGAACACCCACCTTGCTGTTTCTTTCGCTGATGCTTTTCTCTGCCTCTCTTAGCTTGTCTCTCTCACTAGTCAACTGGACAGGTGAGGGACAGACAGACACATACACAGACAGACAGAGCAACAGTAAGGCAAAGACAGAGATCCCAGAGCTGCCAACTTTACTGAAGGCCACGTGGCAGTAACACTTGAGGACAACAAGAAATTGGATGAAAGCAGCCTACCTGAACATTATCAAAACATAGCGTTTGCCTACTAATAAAGTAATAAAGGGTTTCATTAGTGGCTGTTGTGAGCTTCTCACTACAGAAAGGTTTTCAACTAAGTGAATTCACAAATTAAGAACATCATTAAACTTCCTTACTTAGTTCTAATTCAAGACACAACAGAGCGAAACAGTGCCCACCCACTTTTTCAGCTTTCTTGATTGATAAAAAACTCTATTGGCTCCAGTCATTTGCATGATCCTTTTGTTTCAATAACATCCATTTCAAAGGAAAGTTCAAGACGCAACGGACAACAATGCAGTAAATTGGTTGTTGCGCAGTAAATGCAACTTTGTATTTTTTAGAGTTGCTTCTAGAATCCTGTTCTTTCAAGTCCTTCCCATCATTTCACTGTTTTATGATGCGGCCAATGAAGTTTGCTCAAACATCAGCGATGCTTCGCTCCCACTTTGAACCCACCATGAGGAGCCGCTTAAAAAAAAAAAAGAAGAAGGAAAAAAGAAAAAGGGAAAAAAATAACATCTTAACAGCCTCTTTTCATTCAGAGGAAGCATACTCCACTGCTTCTGAAATACACTTATATGGTGTAATTTTCCCCATATTGCATGTAGGGCAGAATCAAATATTAAAGACATGTAATGGAAAACAAAAGCGGATACTTCCATGGTGAAGACTGCTGAAAAAAGAAGACAACACAACCTTTGATCATATTTGAAATGCTGTCCTTGCTTGTAGTGTTTAGTAAGCTTAGTTTTTTATCTTTATTTATTTTTGAAGATGTAAAGGGCAGAACATCAGCCAACACACTGAACGTTGTCAAGAAGAACAGCATCATACTCTGTGTGATAGATTCCTCAAAGAGAAAGAGAGAGGGATGGCACATACATGCTGCATCTCAAAAGAATCAGTCTGTAAAGGTGAATGGTCAAGCTGTGTCCCCTGATTCTGACCATTACAACAACGAGGAGTACATGACAATCAGCTCCATGATTCAAGTGCAGTGTCATGCTTATCGGCATCATTTCCGACATACTCTTTGGCAAATCCGGCCCAGCAACAGCAATAAGACACCAGCCCATCCCTGCGCTGTGCTGTACTGCAATGTTACGAGTCCCATGTTGGTACAGACAGCTGACCGCAGATCTTTCTGAAAACTATCAGGGTGCTGTAAAAGATTTCTCCCTCAGTATCGCTTGAGTTCTGAATTATTTAGTGAGATACTGTTCAATTCCTCACCTCTGACTCTATTCTTTTTCTGTTGAGTGGTCAAGAGGGAGGTTGGGGGGAGGGGGCATTGAGGAAGAGAACCCTGTAGAAATGTTGCACTTTGTTGGCGTTAACATGACTGAAGTCAAATGAAGAAGGGGAAATACCACAACATGAAAAGAAAGAATATGGTTGCATGCTTATTTGAAACTGGGCTTGGCAGAACAACTGAGCAGGAGGCCTAATAATACATGCAGTCTCATCAACTCTTAAAAATAAATGAATTAAAAGTGTGAAGCTCTTTTATTATTTTATTCTTTCTATTTCATATTCAGTCTGTCCGAAATTTTCCATACCACGGCTTTGATAAGCCCAGATGACTATTATTTTCACATGAGCTGTTGCGCTGCTTCCTCTGAATAATGGCTCTCTTCAATTATGTGTTAAAGGCAAATCTGTTGATAAGCTTATCTTTGCTGTCATCTCTTTGTTGTCCTTGAACCAAGGTCACTCTAATGGCACAAAATAATGTTAAAAATTGTGGCATTCATGCTTGTCAGCTCAAAACTCTTAAAATGTACATCCTAATGTAACCTAGTGAGGCTTATTATAGAGACAATGATTATCATAGAGAGGTAAAATATGGAGACAGGCTTTTGAAGAGATGACCTTTGGATCATTAATTAAAAAGAGGTTTCAGTACTTGGTTGTAGTTTTGTGTTTTTGCTATTAGAAATTAAAAGTTTAGTTCATCTTCGGAACACTAATTAAGATATTTTTGATGAAATCCAAGGGCTTTTTTATCCCCCATAGAAAGCAATGGAATTACCATCGTTCAAGGTCCAGAAAGGTATTAAAGACATTGTTGAAATAGTCAACGTGACTACAGTAGTTCAACCTTAATGTTATGAAGCGACAAAAAAATAAAAATAAAAAATAACGACTTTATTCAACAATTTCTTTTCTACCCTGTCAGACTCGTACGCAGTTGACGCAGTGAACGCCGTTCAGCGCCTCTGAGTTTTTGTCCGAACGCCGGCTCAGTATTGGCCAGCTCCTGCGTCAGCATCAGCCAATAGTGAGTCGTATTCTGACGTAGAACCTGGAAGCACTGCAATGAAAATAGCGTAGGGGAGAGACAAATTTGTTGAATAAAGTCGTTATTTTTGTTTTGTTTTTTTGTGCACAAAAGTATTCTCGTCGCTTCATAACATTAACTGAACCACTGTAGTCATGTTGACAATTTTAACAAATTTCTATTTCTATTGAGGATAAAACACCTCTTGTATTTCATCAAAAAAGTCTTCATTTGTGTTCTGAAGATGAATAAAAGTATTACGGGTTTGGAACGACATGAGGGTAATTAATGACAGAAATTTCATTTTTGGATGAATTAACCCTTCAAATAGATTGAAATAAAATAAAATAAAATTTTACAGTACAATGTGTTTAGAAACCAAGTTCTACTTCCCATCTGTACCAGACCATCAAAGACCAAGAAGTCAGCATGTGGGCTGGAGTGTGGGTGAGTGAAGTCAGTTTTCATGGTGACAACATTGAGAAACTGCAGCGGGAGAAGAATTTTCCACCGGCTGTCTAATAAAGGATACAATTTGTCAGCTTTGCGCATGACAACCTATGAGTTTATATCCCTTTCAGATGTGCCAAAACACCCACGGGATGAGTTCAACAGTTTAATGCTAATATCCTGGTGCTTCTTTAGCGAGCGCATTACATGTTATCCACCAGAAGCACCAGAAGTCTGTTGATGTGAGAATGTTATGGAGCCAAAGCTTTGAACATTCCTTCAGAGCACACGCTTGGAAAGAGTATGCGTCTCCAGAGCTCTGCTTCGCTTCTTTACCTGTTAATGTGCTGGAGATGACTGAGCTTCAAAGAGAATGAGTTCACCATGGGGTAAGACTGAAGGACACCCAGGGAAAAACAACAGCCGAATGACACTGTGGTCCAGGAAAGCAAAGCAGAAGAGAGCAGGTGAGCAGTCATTAACGGGGTTGCAGTGTCCGTATTGGGTGCATGCAATATGGCTCAGCATGAATGAGTGTAGAAAAGGAGGGATGATAGTGACTGATGAGGAGCAGAGCACAGAGAGGCCTGGGCTCATGAATATGTGTAGGAGTTGAAAAAGTGATGGACGAGGCAGATTGAGGGAAGGAGGGAGGCAGAGTGAGTAACGTGCAGTGATTCGGCTCTCGGGGCAGACGAAGTGCAGGGGCGAGGACTGCACACAAATGAAGTGCCGGGCTCTGAGAAGCTCTGCTTTGCACTGGGAGGAACCCGTTCCAGCTCCGCCTCCACTAATGTGCCCATTTGGTAAATCTGTGAGAATGAATGGTCGTCCAAGCTGCCAGGGTCCTTAATGACAGCAACTCATCTCGGTTTGGAGGTGGGGAGATGCTTGTTGGGGGAAGATGGGGGCAATAGGGCTTGGAGATGTTGAGAGGTAAGTAAACAGAAAGACGAAGTGCTGGCTTTTCAGACTGCAATATATTTGGTTCCTGGAAAACTATTTACGCCGTGGATGGCGCTTCACAAATGGTGCTTTTTCTCTCCTATTAAACTCCATAAGCTAGCAAGCAAGCTACTTCTTTTGTCCCAAGGCACCACTAAAATCTAAAATGTTTAAAATTGAGTTTAGTAGGAAATAGCAGTCATTTTGCGGGTGAGAACTGAGGGTTTTTCTAGACAGGAACGATGATGTGAAAGGCAAAGACGTAACGCAATCCCTCAAAGCGTTGATACAATAGCTAGGAACAGCCTGCGATGGAGCAATTGAGAAAAATCAAATCCAACAATTTGAGGGGGAGATTGGCCCTTTATTAAATCATACAATCCCTCAAGTCTTAAAATACCCACTTAGAGCACCACTGCATTCACGATAAACGATAAAAAGGTTTCAATTTGACCAAATTAGCAGAGTCTTTCTCTTCGCCGCCACATTAGCAGTTGCATTACCATTTGAAGCAGACAGAAAAACAATTGATTCATATGACCTCACAACAGAGAAAATAAGTACTAGTGATCCTAATGTGCTTGTATAGGTCTTTTCCAGCCAAGGCACTGAGCATCAAGAAGTTTTTGTGATGGAGACAAATAATTTAATGCCTGGTAGTTTAATAGCCATTGGAGAATATTTGTGAGTTAAAGAAAGGCCGCCTGGAAACCGGAAAAAGTAGGTGTGTTACTTCATGGATCTGAAGGATAAAGGGCTCTTCTAAGGAAAGATGGGAAACACCAAGCTCTCATGAGGGTAGATAAAAGAAACCTCGGTGGATTTCTAAGCCTCTGAGAATACAACAAAACACAGATCAGTTCTGTGGTATAATCAGTGCCAACGGAAGGGTAAACTATGCATGTTAAAGGTGAACACATGGGCAACGGCATCGGCGGTAGCTTCCGTTAGTGTTAACCTGTGTTCGATACCCTTGGGTTGAGATCGCAGAGCAGATGAATGGGTCATACCAATGGGGCTGCTCGTGAACCTTAAGTGCTGGAGAGAAGAGTTTGTATAGTAGGTTATGGTGCAAGTGTTACCTGAGCCTGCAGGGAGTTGATCTGCGTCTCTAGCCCTTTGATTTTCTCCTCGTGCTTCTGCAGCTCTGCCTGTGCCTCCTGCCGTGCGCTAAATTCCTCATCGAACTGAAGACAATAACACACATACAAACACATTAACGTAAATCTGCGGATGCCATAGAATACATCAACACCTTCACCATCTCTCTCTCTGCCTTCACTATCATCGTCATCTTGATCCAGAGATAAGCTTATAATGGTTGCAACTTACACCTGGGTCTCATTCACTCATAAAGTGCTCTAACACATGCGTATTCAATATAATGTTGATGGATTTGTATTGATCTAAATCATTTATATTTTGCATATGTACTATCGTTCAACAATTTTGGGTCAGTGCGATTTTTATTAACACTTATTCAACAAGAATGCATTAAGTTGATCAAAAATCACAGTAAACTGTAGACTTTGTTATTGTTACAAAGATTTCAATTTCAAATAAATGTTGTTCTTTGAGTCTTTCCATTTATAATCCTGAAAATGCAGCACAGTTTCACAGCACAACTGTTTTTAGCATTGATAATAATAAGAAATTGAAGACTGGAGGAATGGCTGCTGAAAATTAGGCTTTGCCATCAAAGGAATAAATGACATTTTAAAATGCATTACAATAGAAAACAGCTGTGAATTGTTATAATGGTTTACAATATCACTGTTTCATTACTGTTTTTGATCAAATGCATAAAAAAAAAAATCTTAATGACCAAAACTTTTGAACAGATGACAGTATAAATATACACAAAAAAATATGTGCAAACATATAGACAAATAAAAATTTCTGCATGAAAACACTGGTACACACACAAACAAGAGCATACATAGTGAAAGAGACTCAATTCTTTTAGTATTTGTGTTACTTTGGCATTAAACCGCAAGCCTCAGATGTCTTGCTGACATTTGGCAGAGTTGAGCAGGAAGCTGAGCAAGAGCATGGATACACTATGTGTTCCCTCAAGCATCATGGGATACAGCTCTTAGCTTCACTGTGTGTATATATATATATATATATATATATATATATATATATATATATATATATATATATATATATATATATATATATATATATATATATATATATATATACTATAACACTAAAACACTGCCTGTAAATAGTGTTCCCAATATGGCACCAACAAGCTTGCAGATTGGAGCATCAGCATTGATTCTACTTGCACTGATACAGATCATGTTGCTCCGCTGCCAGCTATTGATCAGGTGAGAGCAATCAATGCACTGTCTCACCGCTCATGGGAGAAAAGTTTGGTGACAGCAGCCTGGTTGCATACCAATAGCGTCACCCAGGGTGATTAATAAACTCACCTTTTTGGAGAATTCAGCTGCTCTCTGCTCACTCTCTTCTACTTTGGCTTTATCCACGCACTGATCTGTCATACACAAATAGCCGGGTACATGAAAACACAAAAAACACAAGTATATGCACATTTCATGGTGCATTGTTAACACGATGCTTAAGATTCCACATCAGGCACCGAATGAAGACAATCAAAAGAACAAAAAAGCGAAAGGAATAAAATGAACCTGTCAGTGTCTCATCCCCCCCCAGATTTGTATTCTGTTCTGGAGGTTTGAGATGTAAATTTAAAAACGGTGCCCCGCAAAATCTGTTTTCAACTCATTAAAGTAAGGGAAGAAGTGAGAAAATCTAACATTTTTTTTTTTTTTTTGGTTTCTGCGGATGGGTCTGGAAACTTTTAATGAGCCTTTGTTGGCAAGTTACGAAAGTGTTAGTGACAAAACACAAAAGGGGGGCAAAGAATCAAAAAAAGAGGACAACAATTTACATCACCCTTATTTTATTAATTCATTTGGTGTCCAAGAACTGGATGACAAATCCATTGGCAATGAATGCTTATTTTCCCACCAACATGTAATCATAAAAACAAATGAAAAAGTCCAGGACTGCAAATATAACCGGTACAGCTGAAGTCGTGTTGCGTTTATAAAACATGACATGCCAGCCAGGTTTTGCAGATAATGTTTTATTTATGCATAATGAGTGTACCTTATCTTACGTGTCAGGTGAGTGCAGGTGTTTCAGACAGGGCTCTCATGGGGACCAGGGAATAATAATTAGATCTACTCCAGGAAATCGCAAACTTTTATCAACTGCAGTTGTGTCTCCCTCAATGCAGCATGATTTCCCAGTTACGTTAGACAGACTGTAGTGTGAACCTGTGCAAGATTGTTGTAATCATATCATAGACATCCCATTAAGTCTTTCTTGTGGATTTGATTGAAGTGATATAACTCAATACTCGCTTTTACCTAAAGCTCGTTACCGAAACCTGAAACTAATTTTATTTATTCTGAAATGCTCTGGCCACTTTATCACATGACCATGCAGTTCGAGACAAAATGTAATAGTCTGGAAAGCTGAGTTGTACTAATTTAAGAGGAACTGCATAAAGGTTCAGTGTGGTGTTCACAACATAAAGATGTTTTCTGCAAAACCCAGGAGACCAAATCTCAGACTTACCGATGAGGTGACTGAAGTCTACATCCAGTCTCTCCCTGTAGGCAAAATCAGGGTCCATCCCACTGCGGTGGAGGACGATCTGGGACACACACTCCTCGATCACCTTGTAATACTGAGGCCTGTAATAAAAAGGAGTACATCGAAACTGAGGGGGCAGAATATGACAAGAGACAAAGCTGTTAACCCTCTGGAGTCTGAGGCTGATTTGGGGCCTGGAGAAGTTTTGACATGCTCTGACATTTGTGCTTTTTTCAGTTCTTCATAAACATATTAATGGAAAAAGTGTCATTACACTGTATTCAGCACAAACTAGGCTACAATAATATGTGAGGAACATGTATGTACATGTTTGTGTTTTTGAAGGAATAACATTTATGCGTGGTTATTGAAAAAACAAAAAACTTAAGTCACTGAAATAAGGCCAAAAAAAGTATAGTAAATCTGTGTTCACAAGACTTTTGGGTATTGGAGGTTGTAGACTAGAATTTTTGCTTCAGAATTATGTAAAAATTATGCTGCCTACTCCTTCATATAAAACAATATATTGATTTAGTTTTTGTAAGACACTTTTTGCCAAGGAACACAGTATGCGAGGAGGCGTGAATCACCACTGAAAATGGGCCATTCTCACCTGAGAAGACAAAAGAATTGGATAGTAATGAGCTGAAATGACTTGCATATTAATGAGGCATTTCAGTCAGGTAGGCTGTGAAAAAAAACCTCCTGTGATGTCTCAAGCTCATTATGATATATGAAACATACAGAAAAATATTATTACAATATAAAGTAATGGTTTTATATTATACTTTAAAATATAATGTATTTCTGTGATGCAAAGAGTCTGAATATAGGCTTTTAGTTTAAAAGCATGCACATTTGTAGAAATATTGGATTCTCATATGCTTATGTCAATTTTCTATACAGAGGAGTTATTTTTATTTAATATTCACTGTCATTACTATGAGCGCTGGTGTTTTCAATTCATCCTTGAAGTCGGAGGGCGCTCTATGCATTTTTAGTCCACAAATTCATCTAAAAGAAGAAGAGGCTATTCCATGAATGGAGTTTCCAATTCATACAGCTGCAGGAGGGCGCTAAAGAAACAAAAACTCATCTAAAATTCATCCATAGAAGAAAAGTAAACAGGAACTAACTGTATGTCTTCTAGAGATCGCTAACCATGACTTTTACATCCAGATAAACACTTTTCAAGACAATAAATACACGATTGAGATGATGAATGCATGTATTGCCTCTGAATTTGCGTCTGAATAGCGCTGGCTCCGTGGGCGTGGCCGCATTAGCGGATAATGAGCTGAATCACAGTCTTCTGACATGGCTCTCTTTTCATACAGATTACATAAACACAGAAGGTTTGTTTTCGATTTGACTTACATGATTTAAAACCTGACATCTTAACGTTTTTTAGACATAAGTTTAATTTTTCTGCGATTAGTATTCACTAAGTTACAGTTCATTTTCTGAGAATTATCAGATTGGATTTCGTTCAGAGGGAGAGGAGAGATCACGCATCATGTTAGTTTTCTTTATTTTACAAAAAGCACAACATTTTGTTTTTACTTTGAGTGTATATAAATAAAAGAAGACATTCTATAGTTTCAATTGATATATTACTTATGTCTCTATGACAAAAAATGACGGAGTATTTGAAGTCTGTTTTGCTGCAATGTGAAAAAAAAACTGCAAAACGCGCCGGCGCGTTTTTAGACCTCAGAGTGTTAACTTCCTATAAAATACTGCCTTGTGCATTCCAGTGAGGACAGTTCTTCATAAATCATCTGTTAAGACATATCTTTTAATGGTATTTCACAGCATTAAATTAAGGCTTCCTTCGGTACATAATGCAATCACTAACGGCAAAGCATGCAGCCGTTGGGTGAGCAGTTGGGTGACTTTGTCCATTCAAGGTGAAGACAAACTGACATCCGGGCCCTCCATGCTTCCCTCTCTAATTTGCAATCATCTTTGGCAATTAAGGGCAGCAATAAAACCTGAGACGCAAATCTAATCAGTGTAATCTGTGTAATTAGTCACACAATGGCAGGGAAAACATGGCCTTGTGTTTGGAGGGGTGACAATGACGGGACGGGGAGTAAATGGGTCTGGGACTAGATACTTCCATGGCGCTTAGTGTGTGACCTTTTCCAAGTTATATTACCAATTTTAATTGCGACTGACATTTAACAAATACAATGTCGACTTAAGCCAAGCTCCGTAGTGGCAAACAATTATGTTCCAAGCATGACCTTGAATGTATCTTGTAGGTATTCAATTTTCCTCCCAGAAATGTGTCGTCCCCTTCTCTCGGCTTCTCGACACAAAACAAGCTTTCGAATTTTAATGAACAAGCATGACTTTAAAAATGTCCCTGTACTAAATAATTGCACCACAACTCTTAGTTAAAGCCACTTAATTCTAGAGCATGAGATTTTATTTAATCTCCAAACATTCTTGTTTGATAAACAATATTTGTGTTTTAGTGTGTTAAAAGTATTAAAACTACTAAAACTACAACTGAATAAAACTTATTTAAAGCTAAATAGAAATATTACAAAAGCATTACTGCAACTTGATTATAAAGTAAATTACTAAAACTTAAATTAAAACGGAAAACTGAAAATATAAAAATAAAAGCTAATTCAAAATATCAATACATACTACGAAAGTATATAAATAATACTAAAACATTACTGTCTCTGATCAGAATATACTCATTTAATGTACTGTAAAATATATTTTAGCAGAATTACAGCATCAAAGAGGACTGTATCTCTTGTTCTTACATTTAAATATAAGAACATGTTTTGAATAAACCAGCTATTAAGACATTAACTATAATTGGATGCCTCTCCAATCTCAATGACAAATAACATTTAAATAACCAAACAAATAATCATATTCATACAATTTGCCAATTCAAGACCTTTTTTTAAGAGACATGGCAGCGATGTGTAATAAGCGTACAGAGGGGGCGGACGGGGTGGCTGGAACTGATAGGGCTGAGAGTGTCACCGAGCCTGGCTTAGTGGCAAGGCCCGAAGCTTACGCCTGTCACTGATGTACACCATATCATTATCTCAATAAGCCGCCCTATTTTCTCAACATCCTGGCTACCACCACTGCCGCATGCTGGATAGAACCGGGAAGGAGACGACTGACCCAGAACTGTCAGACCCCACCAGAGGAGACAGCATATGTCCCACTCAACAGAGCCGCACTTTCCTTCTCTCTCTCAGTCTGGCACCTTCACTGTCTGCCTCTCATCTCCCATCCAACCCCTGCTCCACACTGCCCATCTAATCTTCACATCAGTCACAGCCAAAAGTAGAAGATGTGCTCCATATACCCTTCCTATGATCTGCCTTCTGTTAGAGAGTCTTAGAAAGTTATTGCCCAACATCTTCCACTGCTCCAAAAAAGCAGTAAAAAGAAAGGCTGAACGGCTGAAGGACATTGGTAACTGTTATCAAATAGTCCAGTTTATTTTGTTTAATTTTAAAAAAGGTTATTAAAGAAATTGAGGGAAAGCTTTCCATAAAAATAACCAAGGACAGAGTTGAGGGCGCAGAGTTAAATGAGGATAAGGGTGTCTGGTTGAAATGGCTTTAAAGAATGCCTTAAAAATCAAACGATGCAATCTATTGGCACGGACAGCTCTCCTTTATGGCTGGCTTTGATCACCAGAGTACCTCCCAACACCTATGAACAAGAGCGACGTTGTCGACTGATGCGGACTGAAGTAGAGAGATGCCACCAGCCTATTCTTCCCTCCCTCTCCTTGGAGACTCGGCCATCAAAGCATGCACTGATCTCAAGGGGTCCCTTTAATCTAAAATTATAGCCATACAATTTCCCAACCAGCCAATTCAATCTACATAAAACGTCTCACAAGGTTCAAAAGCATCCAAAGACACGAGTGATGAGATCTTTATAGAGTGACCATGTAATACAGAAGCATATGAGACAACAAATGCTAAGCTTATTATTATTATTATAATATATATATATATATATATATATATATATATATATATATATATATATATATATATATATATATATATATATATATATATATATTATGTCCTATGCAAACGTAAACAGTTAGGAGAATATCGCATGTGTAACAGTACATTAGATTTGTGCATTCAGCTTTATAATGGCAGTGGGATCAACTAGTATGAAGCTGAAGAAAGTGCCTCCATCCACATCCATCCATCATAAACATACTCCACACGGCTCCGGAGGGTTAATAAAGGCCTTCTGAAGTGAAGTGATGTGTTTGTGTAAAAAAATTCCATATTTAACAAGTTAAGTAAAATATCTAGCTTCCGCCAGACTGCCATCTGTATTCAACTTTCAAAAACACAGAACAGCCATCATATCAGTTAAGCTTTTTTTCCGTAAGTTGAATAGGGAAGACGTAGGACGTAGCATAAGCTTTTTGAACTGCAAGAGTTTTACACTTTCTTCATAAGAGCAGTGTTGAGTACGTTTATGATGGATGTGGATGGAGGCACTTGAGGCTTGAGGGTGAGCTTGGGGTAATTTTCATTTGAAAGTGAACTAATCCTTTAATGTAAAACAAACACTATTTGATGACTGAATCACTTTTGTATTTTTAATATGAATCAATTTATATTCATACAGTGAAGACTGTTTTACTTTTGCATTTGATTATTCAATTTCTGTAGCATTTCTTACTACATGTTAAATAAACCTAGACTACTGTACCTGAAAAACCTATTTATTCCTATTGTGTTTGTCTTTGTTATTTGGTTCTTCGTTCCTTATTTTAATATCAAAAATAAAATAAAATTGCCTGCCTTGCCTGCCCGTACTGTACCAACTACCTCAGGGGGGGACTAAATGCCGCTTGGTGGAACAAACTGTCATTTGCACTACTGTCTCTTCAAAATAAATTGAAAGAAACCTAGCATTGGGGATTTGTTGCTTTTTCCTGTTGTACCGAACTCGTATCGAACCATGAGCCCAAAACCGAGGTACGTACCGAACCGTGACTTCTGTGTACTGTTAAACCCCTAATTTATGTACTTTGTATCAGATGTTTCACTAAAAATTCTTAAATAAGAATAAAAACAGACAGAGAAATATTTGAGTTTATACAGTATTAAAATGTCTGAATTTTGTGGGATTACAAGAGTCTTTTTCTAAGGAGAAAAGTTTGAGGAACAGGAGACAATTTTCTCTTCATTTAATCTCATTTGTGACAAAAAGAAACAATTGGAGACATTAAAGAGATCCCACTTGTTATTTTTCTTTCCTATGGGAAAGAGTCTTTAATAAGTACATACATTTTTAATCAGTGTTTGTAGTGATCCTGTTTTCTACCATCACACACAGGGGCGGGAGGGATGGCACTGAACAAGAATCTGCCATACTACTTGCTTAATATGTTTTCTATTTCTCGCTTTTTCCAACAAGCCAGGCAATACATTATTCATGGCTCAAAGTGAGCAGCAACATGTCCATGGTAAATCCCCTCCCTTTCATCGCTTCACTCGTCCCTCTTTATTAAATATTTTACCTCAGCAACAGGTCTGATGCAACAGTGAACTGAAATGCTCAGTTTCATTTCTTCACTTTCTGACAGACACACATATACTGAATGCAGCTGAATATACAAAAACAAAAAAACACCACATTTATTTACTGGAATTTTATCTAAAGAAATGTTACATAATCATACATTTTGATCCAATATTATCTGTCAAATTTAATCTTATTTATTTATGAATGGAAACCTTTTTTTATTATTATTTAATTAGGGGTCCAAGCACGTAGTGCTGAAACCCTATTGTATGTGTTAGGATTTGTATTATTATTTTTCTCGTGCCGTAAAACGCATCGTGCCTAGAGACTTGAAACTTTGTCAGATGATAGTACAAAAATCGAGGAGAGGTTGACAAAGTATGACCCAAATCGGCCAAAAGGTGGCGTTACAGTGATCAAAGTTGTGAAATGGCTCATAACTCCTAAACCGTTTGTCCCAGACTCAAGTGACTTATATCATTGGAAAGCTGAGTCCCTGACGAACAAAACGTATATATCAGATTTCATTTCCGGTATGCAAATTTTTGAATTTTGTCAAAAACCTACTTTTGCAAACTAGTCCTAGGTTTTTCACCATATCGGAACCAAACCAGTGCATAAATGTTCTCTGGAGTCTGAATACCAATAATTATAGAAAGAAAGTTGAAATTTTGATTCACGGTCACTAAGGGGCGCCAAAACATGCGATGTAGGTGGAGCCACTTTTACTAAAATGGCTATAACTCAAGAACAAAATATGTGCACCAAACTTGGTAGACTTGTGTAGGGGCTCAATATTTGATCATTATAAAATAAAATTGTGTCGATTTGACACTAGGTGGCGCTATAACACAAAAAAACATGAAAACAGCTATAACTATGCAACCGTTAGTCCGATTGACTTGAAATTTGGCATGCAGTGTCTTGGTCCCAGGCAGCATGATGGTCTTTGAGGACATTGGTGTATCTCAAAAAACCTATGAAATTTGAGCACCTATTAGACAAGGTTAACGGAGGCCGATCGGAACGAAACTCGGTGGGCTTGTTTGACTCATGGCTCTAAGAATTTTGAAAGAAATCGGCCACAAGTTGGCGCTAACGAGTTTTACGCCTAAGTTATCATGTGGTGTTTCAAAGATCCACAGAATATGCATATCATTTGATAGATCTCCTCATGTTTAACAACTTTGCCTCAAGAACCAATGCTGTCAATCAAATTGTTAATTAATTATTCGCAAATATGTGAAAAAACTATTTTTGCAAACTAGTCCTAGGATTTTTGCCCGATCAGAACGAAACCAGTGTAGGACAATTCTATAGACTCTCTAGATCAATAATTACAAAAAAAAATAAATAAATAAATAAAAAAATTGAACCATTTGGATCGCTATAACGGGGTCATTTACAAAATGGGCATGGCAAAATATACTCAAAAGCCTATAATTCCTCAAGGAAAACTCAGAACTTTACGA